>NW_020861604.1:0-21004 GCF_003713205.1 Coffea eugenioides
ATCAAAACAAAACTGCAAAACAAGATAAAAGATAATTTCTTGAATGATTGTCTAATAATATACATTAAAAAGGGAAGTTGTTCAAAAATTTAGCACTGATTCAATTATAGATGAATTTAGTTATAGGAAATAATATAAAGCTCAATTTACTTTTAAGAAAAGAGGTTGAAATTTCAAGGTGTGCGAACATAACTTTTATCTTTTTTTTAATTGAAAATAGTTATATTTATATTGCACAGTTATATTTTTGTTTTTGCACAAGTGACGTATTGGATCATCTTCTCATAATGTACAATTTGGATAGTTTGTAATGTTATAAGATATTTAATCAAAGGTTATTTCTTGTTCTAATTTTTGTTATGACTATGCTGCATATTTATGAAATAGACATACCTTGATAATTAAATTTAATATTTGATATTTTAAGATGTCATATATTTAAATCGATGAAAATTATTTTGAATATAACATATTAAGATAATTTTGTTCAAAAAAATTTTGGCCCCCCTCCCAAGGAAAAAATCCTGGCTGCGTTCTATAGTCTATAGAATGGACATTTTCAATTATGAAGATAATCAAAACAAAACTCCAAAACAAGATAAAAGATAATTTCTTGAATGATTGTCTAACATTGTACATAAAGAAGGAAGTTGTTCAAAAATTTACCATTGATTCAATTATAGATGAATTTAGTTCTATGAAAGAACGTAAAGCTCAATTTACGTTTAATAAAAGAGGATGAAATTTCAAGACATGTTAACATAATTTTTATCTCTTTTTAATTGAAAATAGTTATATTTATATTGCATAGTTATATTTTTGTTTTTGCACAAGTGACATATTGGAGCATTTTCTCATAATGTGCAACTTAGGTGGTTTGTGATGTTACAAGATATTTAATCAAAGGTTATTTCTTGTCTTAATTTTAGTTATGACTATGATACATATTTATGAAATAGACATATCTTTATAATTAAAGTTAATATTTGATATTTTAAGATGCCATATATTTAAATAGATGAAAATTATTTTGAACATAACATATTAAAATAATTTTGTTCGAAAAAATTTTGGCCCCCCCAAAGAAAAAATCCTGGCTCCGTCACTGGACACAAGAATTAATAAGAGTTAAGCCCAAACAAAATGAGAAATAGTATAACAATACAAATGATAAAATTAGTATAAAAATTAATATTAGAAAATCAGTAAGATCTGGACTTTTTTCCTTGGGAGGTTGTTCATAAAAATGAGATCCAATAATTCAATGAAAATCACTTGCACACATAATCTATTGTATAATTTAAATTAAATTCAGCTCATGTATAAAATGGTCCTAAAATAATTAGCGCACTATGATATAATGTTATTTTAACAACAAAATTTTTTTTTACTAAAAGTCTCAAATATCCATGACATACATATGAGGGATATTTTACCATATTTGTATCTAACTGTAAGCACAAATTTCATTGCCTAAAATAAAAGATAAGAAAACTTGCACAAATATCAAATTTATAAATCAAATAATAAGAGGGTTACAATATCTGAATTTTTTTATAATTATAATCTCTAAAAATTCTTGAATCAAAGAAATTAATCCCCTGATACTTCTCTTCAAAAGCACTCCTAATTAAAGCATAATAAAATAAAGTTTTTTTAACTTTTTAATGTAGTAGTTATGTTTACTAAAAAATTAATAAACCATTCCTACAATGCATTGTTTCTCCTAAAAGTACTAATATGTTGTAAATAAATTGGAATAATTTTACAAAGATTTTATGCATTGTCACTAATATAATCAAGAGAAATTTTCACCTTTAAAATATAAATAGAAAGAAAGGAAAATGGTATGAGTATAAAGGTGACCAAATGCAATATTTATCACATCATGTGTTTAGATATGATTTGTTAAGTAATCAGTAATTTAGTCCTAGTCAATATATGATGCATATTGATTTCTTATAAATAAAAATATAATTTAGCAATTATGCATTAACAAAATTCATAGTTTGAACACAATCAATTGAGTCCCTATTTCCTGTTTTTATGTAGCTATTATTTATTTTATTATTTAGGTTATATATTTACATGTAAAATAACAACAATAGCATGGCAATCTTGGACTAACATAACTTCAATTATTGTTAACTAAACTAATTTTACATTGATAAAAATTAGTATAGAAAATGAAATGTTAATGGCAACAATTGGTTAAAAATAGTAATCTTTTAATTTTGAAAAAATAAAAAATAAGTTCCCAAAATATTTCACTTTTATTTTTTAAAAAATTCTCAACTTGTTAATTGAATTCAAAATGATTTTGTTATAAAAAAAATTCTTCCTCAAATTAACATCAATGATTGGACGTGAGATACAAATATGGAAAAAAGAGATAAAAATATGGTAAAATATCTCTCATACATATGTCATGGATAATGAAGACTTTTGGCAAAAAAAATTTTTGTTGTTAAAAGAATATGGTATTATAGTGTGCTAATTATTTTAGGATCATTTTGTACATGAACTAAATTTAATTTAAATTATACAATAGATTATATATTCATGTGATTTTTGTTTAGTGATTGGATGTTATACTCGTGAACAATCTCCACAGAAAAAAAATTCCAGATTATACTAATTCTATTATTTTTATTGTTGTATTAGTTGTTACACTATTTCTCTCATTTTGTTAGGTCTACATTAATACAAGTTTAAACCTTATTAATTCTTGTGTCCCAGACAATAAATATATTAAAACTTTATCATCTTATTATAGTAATAGGTTTTAAATTATAGAAATTACATAGATAAGTGATATTCCATATATAGCTAGGAAGATATGCTGTTATTATTATCCAAACTTTTAAACTTTTCAAAAATTTTAAAAATTATTCAAAATTATAATACGACAAAATTTTATTACATATTTTATAAGGTTGTGAAAAGTCAAAACATTTTTCATAGTATTTTAAAATATATAAATACAAAAAATATTAAATTATACATATAATCATGTATTATACATGTATATTACGAGTACTTACTAACTAAGGTACTAAGTTTTAATCATTAATAAAACATTTTATCGTTATTTCAAATAAACTTCCTAGTATTGGTTTGGTATAAGTTTTTAAAGTAAAATAATACATTTGTGCCATAAATAATAGCTACTTAAAAAAAGGAAATATGTGCTCAATTGGTTGTGGTCTAAAATATTAATATACAATTAACTAGAGCTTGAAATGGAATGAAATTTATTTAGTATTTTACTGCTAACAACTTTGACACTATTTAATGGTTAAAGAAAAAATAAAAGAGACGTGGAGATTGGGGTTAGTTCCTTGGTGTGAAAAAGGAGAGTTCCTCTAAAGTAATGCTGCGTCAAATTCTGGATGCATATGAAATTGGAAATGTGATAACTTTGCAATTCATTCTCATTCATGATGAATTTCTTCGATTCTATATAGAATCCCAATTTTTTACATTCAGCACGAAAATATTCTATTTTTGTCATATTGATGGCTTTTGCTCTTAAGATTATCTGCATGTTGGTGGTTAGTATTATTGATGAGGTTAGAGGTCATGGAAAATGTTACTAATTTCAGGAGAAGTTATGTTTTGTAAAAATGGTTTAATAATTTTCTACTAAACATAACTATTGCATACAAAAGGAAAAGATATTTGATTTTATTTTACTTTGATTAGAAGAACTTGTACTAGTAATAAAGGAAATAGTGATAGTGGTGCAAATTTCAAATCAACAATCAACGTACACATGATTACAGTAATTTTTTAGTCGACTAATATATGCTATAAAGTAGTAAGATTTAGTCATTTGTGAATTAACAATTTTAGCAATTTACATAACATTCACCTATAAAAATTATGATTATTATAAAATGACAGTTTATAATAATTTACATACCATTTGCCAATAAAAAAGGAGTTTGATAGAAAAAATATGCATACAAATCCATAATGTAAATGATACAAAGTATATTTGAAAGTCACGGAACTTAACATATGGGTAAATTTACTATAATTTTCAAAGATTATGCTACATTAATACAACTTTAATTTTTATGCTTGTGACCCAGAAAAGAATTTTATTAAAACTTTACCATTTTATTAAATTCATGGGTATTAATATATGAAAATTGTGATGTATAAGTAAGTGCTATTTTATATACAACTCAAAAGATTTGTTGTTATTGTAATACAACTTTAACTTTTATACTTGTGATTCAGAAAATAAATTTATTAAAACTTTACCATTTTATTATATTCATAGGTATTAATATATGGAAATTGTGATGTATAAATAAGTGCAATTCTATATATAACTCGAAAAATTTGTTGTTATTGTCATCTAAACTTTCTAACCTTTCACAAATTCAAAAATAATTCAGAATTTATAATATGACAAATTATTCTTACATATTTTATAAGGTCATGTGCAAAAAAATAGTTTTCATAGTATATTTAAAATGCTTAAAACATATAACATTTATAAATGATACGTACAATTGTGTATCATACATTTACATTATGAGTAATTACTAACTATAATACTAAGTTTCAATCATTAATAAAAAAATCTTAGCATTATTTCAAATAAACTTTCTAATACTTGTTTCATATAAGTTTACTCTCCAAAAACTTATTATTATTTGAACTAAACTTACTCTCCAAAAAGTAAGTCTCAGATATAGAGTAGTAATTTATTTTAAAAAAAGTAAGTTCTATATTTATTCCAATTTACTTTTTGAGACATAAAAGTTACTAATTTATCAAGTTAATTTATTATTTTTTATGTGAAACTTACTAACCAAATTTTTATATATTATCTTATTTAGGTGATCAGTCCAACAGGTAATTAAATGGTCGCTAAAAGTGTTTTTACCTGTTATATCAGGTAAAAATAGTTTCTTTAGCATAACGATCGTTACTTCAATCTTTTCCAAAAACTTATTGGAGTTCTTGGAGTTTTGTCTGTAACTTTGGGATAAGTTACGGACCATCACCATCTTATTTTCCTTTGTATTAATTTGTAAAGTTTCCTTCGAAGTTTCCCTTTTGAATTTCACTATACAAGAAAACATTAATTTGTCCTTAGTTTGTATTGTTTCATCTGAAGTTTCCATTCCGATTTTCATATACAAGGCTCAGGCTTTTTTCGTCGTACAGACAAGAATTTTTCTTGATAATTAAAAATTTGAACAATTTTAGGAATGGAAGCAAAAAGCAAAAAGTCTAAAACTTTTTCTTTATTTTTGGATTGAATATCAAAATGGGTAAGACTCTAGGTCTACATTATCTTCTGAGCATCTTCATATGCATTTGCATCTTCATGTACATCATATACTAGATCAAAATGAATTTCAAAGCATTTTTTGATCTTCAAAGTATTTCACATACTGCATGAGTCAATTCATGAAATTCATTGACTCTAGTTGATTTCAAACCATCTTTATACTACATCAAAATGAATTTCAAAGCATCTTTTGATCTTCAGGGTATTTCATGTACTACATGAGTCCAATACATGAAGTTCATTTGCCCCTAGTTGATTTCAAACCATCTTTATACACAACGAAGTTTAGGAATGAGACTCTAATTATACATTTTAAACCAAAGGAATAAGACTCTAGATTTCTTAATCACTTCATATAAACGAACCCCATTGGTTGGAAACAGGAAATGCTGGATCAACTTTATACTTATCTTTCCATACGTGAAAGCCAAGTTTCACCGTGAGTATTCTTCACTAGGAAGATTAATTTTTGATCCTCTGTACCAATATCCACCACTTAGACACAATAGATTGAACTTTTTTCTCCTTGAAAATTTGGAGTTCATACCCAATGGGCCCATGTAAAATCCTTAAATAAAATCAAATAGATAAAATTTAAAAATGAATTTCATGCCCAATGGGCCCATGTAAATTCCTTAAATAAAATTAAATAGATAAATTAAATGGATAAATCAATATGAAAGCAATCATATGCATGCACTACAAACCTAAATGGACATCTCTATCTCTACGTCGATGGTTGCTAAAACTTGGATAAGCATCTAGGTCAAGGTTCAAACCACATGTATAACTCCTGATTGTGACAGAATAGGATTTTGTATGCAAACTCCGCCTCCTCTTACCTTTGGAATACTTACCTCCAGTTTGAGCAGCGTCCCAATTTAGCCATATTTTCTCTTTCTATGGACCACTTTTTCCCCCTTTTATGGCACATGAAGTCTATCATAGTATACTTACGAACGAAAAGTTTTTCTGTCTACAAGGAAGGGGGAAAAATGTAAAAGAATTGTGAATTGAAACTTTTTTTTTTTGTTGGGAATAAAAAAAGAAAACTCGACATGTTTGATGATCCATTCATTGGCACACAAGATCAAGGTTTAGTTTGTAGTTCTCAATTATCATTTCAACATTTTTTTATAAGGTCAAAGAAAATAAATTAAGTTCCATTTCTTTGTTCTCTCATTTCAGTAGCTTTCATTTCAGTGGCTTGTTATGCTTTGAATGTAGCTTTCATTTCAGTAGCTTGTTATGCTATTAATGCAGTTGAAGAAATTTCAATAGAACATTTTCATTTCAGTGGCTTGTTGTGCTATGAATGTAGTTTTCATTTTAGTGGCTTGTTATGCTATGAATGCAGTTGAAGAAATTTCAATAGATCATTGTTTGGATGAAGAGTCAAAAGTTCCTAATACTCTTCTCCAGCCTAGAAAATTGTTGACCATATTTATGAAAATATGAAACCAAGAAAGGGGAAAATAAATTGTTTTGGCATGTGAGGTCCTCTCATAAAAGTTACATCTTATTACATACAACCATTTGGCCTGTATACCGATGATCTATCCATATATGGATATTAGGAGTAAGAGTTACAAAAAATTGGTGTGTACGCGAATGAGATCTACCCATATGTTAGGAGATAAAGCCCATAAGGTCAGAAGAACTTATGTGTTTATTGCAAAAATTTAGAAATTAGTAGAATATTTGATTATTTGGTTTCTTGATTCATAGTTCTTTCACTTTCTTTCATTTCTTGCAGAAAAAAAAGTGATTGAATATTGGTTTAAATGGATGGTCTTAAACCTCAATAAAAAATCTGGTCATCTTGATTTTCGAGTTTTTTGTGCAAAGAAATATTTTTTTTAAAAAAATTTCGTTCAAGGAAGTTTTTTGAGTTCTAAACTATTTCTGTGGTACTTTCCCTATTGAGCTTTCATCAATGAACTAGAATTTTACCCGTGCCTTAGCACGGTCTTTTTATTTATTTATTGCAAATTTATACAAATATAAATAATTTAAAATACAAAAATTAATAACAGTCCTACATGTTCATCTATATTAACTTTAAAAAACTAATGTATTCTAAATATTCAATTATTTACTAATTTTTAAAATTTGTTTATATACTTTCACTATAATATGATAGTATACATCAAATCATGTACCCCATATTAAGAACTTGGTAGATATTCTTTTTTAACAATATTCTTTTAGATAATTTAAATTTTTATAATGACCATAAATGTAGAACTATATATTCATATTTAATTAAGTAGAAAAAATCCAGCAATTCATTTTTCTTCATCAATAAATATTCAGTTTCCAACAATATTGGTAAATATGCAGGTGTAACAATTAATTCTCTTTTTTATACTAAGTTAATTCAAAATTATGGGAAGAAATGATCAAAATTTGAATACTAATCAACGGTATCGTGGTGAAAGGAAGTAATTTGGGATATGTAAGAATTCAATAATTATGATTGAAAAGATTTTACTATAGTTCTATATGTAATAATTTGATAGAAAACAGAATCATTAAGATAAGATTAATTTTTTTTAAAACATAATCATTAAGATAAGATTAGTTATTTTTTAAAAATATTTTAAAATTAGAGATAATTTTTAAACATATAATATAATCCAATTCGGATTTAATATGGGCAAAATCCAAGTTATCCATAATCCGTTAATTCTCGTCAATTAGGCATGCCATGTGGGAGTGAAAAACGACTCTAATTAAAATAGCTACTTTCATATATATATATATATATATATATATATATATTTCTTGTACTTTGTACAAGTAGTTTTTTTTGTACAAGTAGTTAAGGTATTCCCATTTACTTATGTTTCCCGTTGTTTATACTACGTTTTTTGGGCCAACTACTAAGCTTTTTGGGCCAACTATATTTCCCTCAAGAATTTATTTCTATCGAGCGAAATCTCTGTCCAGATAAATCTGGGGATCTAAGCAACCAAAGTTTCCCTCAAATGAAAAAGGGGAAAATCGCCATTTTAGTCCTTGAACTATTTTACTTATGCCAATTTCATCCCTCAATGTTTTTTTAACCTAATTTAGTCATTCAACTTAAATTTATTGTCCAATTAAATCCTTTCAGGAACGCACCACCAATTACAATTTTTCCGGCACAAAATCACCACCCAATTAAGGGCAATCCAGGAATTACAAAGCAAGGGCCAAAGCTAGAACCCAAAAAACTAAAAAGGGGAGAAAAACAAAATTTCGACCAAATTGGGATAGAAAATAGAGATCGTCAAAAGTTCTCTCCAGGACCATCACCAGTATCATCAAAAGTTCTAAAGAAATTCGCTCAAGTCGTCTGTCTACCTTCCATCAAATAAGGGTTGAAAAACTTGAAATGCCTCCTTAGCAAGTCTAGCCTGTCTAGTGTTCGCGTACCCAGAAAACCATGGTGATTCATGAAACTACAATTCTTTTAAGCATTTCATCAAACACTTTTTCGGCTTTTTCGACAAAATGCAATCTAGAATACATATTGAGCAAAGAACTACACACAATGTAGAGTGCATATTGAGCAAAAAAAGCTGCTCACAAAAATATCCCACAAATGAGCTGTTTTTATGACAATCGCACAAGATTTTACCCCAATTAATGAATCCTCTGGAAAAAACAATGCAGCAATTAGGAAAGGGCAATAAAGGAAACTCGAGAACTATGGCCAGAAGGAAAAGACCAGTGGTCGACGGCAAAAGACACAAACATGTTTTTGTTGGAGATGGCTCGGGGGCGGCGGATGAGATGTTTGAGGCGGCCAATGAGGAGGATGTCCAGAAGTGCTCCTAAAAACAGGTCGAGGAGAAAACGGTTGGCAGTGGCGGCGGTGGTCGAGAGAGGGTAAAGGAGGAGGGAGAGGATTAGAGGGCAGAAGAGGTGACCGTCCCCCGAGAATTCGAGGAATTTGAGGAGACTGTAAAGATTGTTGGGCGGAGGGAAAGGGCAGTGTCAAATTTAATGAGGTGGCGGAGGATGATGGTAGAATTGTTGGGGACGTTGAGCCCATTTTTTGCGGGTTTGGATGGGTGGATTCGGCAGGCTCGCCACCCCACTCTCACTTCTCCGTCAGCCGTCACTCTAGGGAGTCGTCTACCAGCCGCTTCTCCGGCTCCCTCAAGCCTGGATCGAGGGAGATCAACCCAAACGACGGCGGATCGGGTGGGAATAGGCACCCTAGCCATAAGGGCCAAAAACTGTGGAAAGAGTGTGACGTGATTGAGGAGGAAGGATTGCTGGAAGACCCAGAGTCACGAAAGCCCCTTCCCAGGCGGTGCTATTTTCTTGCCTTCGTTGTGGGATTTTTCTCGTTTGGTGATTCCGTTATTTGCTGGTTATCACGAAAGAGTGTAGTTTCATGAATCACCATGGTGATTCCGTTAACCAGCAGATAACTAGTTTGCCGGATTCCAGCCACTTCTTTTGCAGATTTTTGTTTTTCTCCCCAATTCAGTGTAAAATTTTTGTTTTACCCCATTAGATGAAAATTTTTCATATTTCTTTATTTTAATGTAGGACATGACTTGTACTTCCATTCTTGCCCCTGGTTAGGTAGCATTTTTTCATGTCGGGAAAGGTTTAGTGGGTGGCACCACCGTACAAGGATTTAATTGGACAATAAATTTAAGTTGAAGGACTAAATTAGACTAAAAAAACATTGAGGGATGAAATTGGCATAAGTAAAATAGTTCGAGGACTAAAATGACGATTTTTCCAATGAAAAAGTCACAAGAAAACATATAAACTTTTTGGAAGCAACAAATCTCAAGATTTGAGCTCATCAAACAAAGTCAACTAAAACCAGTACTGTACAGCATACTGCAGCTTCAGTTACAGATGATAGATAAACCTAAGCAGTTGTTTTCACCTCAGGAGCTGCACCACTTGAGTGAATTTCATAACCTCCTGGGCTCAACATGCACCTACTTGCGTCCAGTCAGTTTTTGTCGTTCAAATTTAACACATCCTTCTTTTAAAGCAAAAACCGTGTGATCTTCCCCTATTCCAATGCAATCATCAGGCTGGAATTCCCCTTCGCAGAACAATGATATTTCCTAGGATCACCTTCTGCCATTATCAAAAGGTTCCAATCAAAATATGAATGAATGAATCACGAGGCTATGTACAGCTAGCAACAATTCAGTCATTTACGCCAAACAAAGTGATATGACCTCTCCACCAAGATTTTTGGGTTTAGAATGGTTGATCCAGCATCTCTTTTTGGTAGCCCATTGCCTGAACGCCAAGCTTAAGCCGTCTCAAGATGCATCTATAATTTGCATATACATTAATCATTTCTCAATCCCCAAAGCACATATCAACATTTGAGATAGTGTTAAACCAGACCACTAACAAGTAAGGTGAAAATTTTACCAGTTGCAGACTGTAGATAGGAGTAAAGGTGATTACTTCTCTGGTGGTCTACCTCCTAAACAGAGATCCAGTAATGTTCATCATATTTCTAACTGAACGGGGAGCAAAAACCTGACGCCAAAAAGGAGCTCGTTCAGACAGATTTAAAAGATCATCACAACGTACTCCTGAATGGTAAAGCTACAAGCCCAAGAGAAATGAAAGCGCATCAATTCCTGCATAGAAAATCATGGATACAAGGAACCAGTTGCAAAGAAACTCGAGACAAAATTAATTGGCAAAATGCCAACTAACTCCATTCGGGATCCACAATACAGGCTAATCAAGATCTGCAACAGACATTAACGTAAGTTTTGAACAAACATTCGAAACTAAATCAAAAGACTGAGGCTCCTTTAGCGTGTAGAGTGTTTGAACATCTCTCTCTCTTAAAGTTCCCTAAACAGGTTTTTAATTTCACATATATTTTTTTTGTTTTTAAATTATTGCAGTTAATTAAGCTTTTCGGAAAACAACCATCCAAATGATGAATGATGATGATTTCTAAGGAAAATGATGTGCGAATAAGAAGGACTTCTAAGGTAAATAATCCTTTCATATCCCCTCATCAGTCATCACTAGTCTCTGCAGTTTACACAGCCCATCTCCATTAAACTGTCAACAGCATCAAACGCATGGTTTCAAATGCAACCTTTCTAGCTAAGATAGGCATCACCTCCAAGGGCAAAAAAGCACATAACTTTCTAGATTCTAAAAATTTTTACACTTGAGACTTGCAAGAATCTAAAAATATAAACAACCATAGGACTTGTCAGCGGCGGTTCGGCTCCAGGACGGATTTAACTTGAGGTGAACTAGGTTTTAACAGCTTTTGGACGGCAGAAAATAACCTCCACCTTATTTATTCCAGCAAAAACCTTGGCTTGAAAGCTTTTGCCATCAGGAGCATCGGCACCCTGAGCTCGAAAAGTTATATTGTACATGTAACCAGAACAAGAGTATCCAGTTACCCGCTCAATATGCAAAAACTGGTATCCTGGTTGCTTCCGCAAGAGTGATTCATAGAATTTAGAAACTCAACAATAAGAAGGTGAAAAAAAAAATAGACAAAGAAACACAAAAATTGCAAATGGAACGCACCTCCTCCAGGGCCCTAGTAGCCAACTGGATGAGTTCTTGATGCAGTTCAGGGTTTTTCAAATAAGAGGTGATTGGCCTAACGAGAAGGTACGGAGAAGGACCTGGATATGTAACCACATCAAATCCCTGTTCATGCATCATACATCCAAGTTAATAAGGCAAGTAAAACACAAATGAAATAATACATTTACTATTACTTATATACAGAAAAATATAATTATAAAGGGAAAACTCATGAGTCCTATTGAGAGTCTCTCTTCGGTCGGTACACGAACTACAAAAAGTTTTGCTAACGTGCATCTAATGGAACTGATTTCGGGAGGGCATATCATACTAATATGCAAAGACAAAGTAATAAAACAGATAGACCCTAATTAAAAAAAAGTAAAAAAAGGAAATTCAAAATAAACCGACAAAGGAGGACTGGGATTGATCTACTAACCTCACTTTCTCGACACTCTACCACGTATTTTTCCCATAAATTAGGATCTACATCGTGGACGAAGAAAGACTTGACAACATCGTCAACCCCACCAATTGCACCAAGGTTAGATGGAAAAGAGGGCACCGACTTGCAATACTCCTGAAGTTCCTCCCGAATTTGCTCCCTTGATTTGTGGCTGAGGTCCCCATTCCTCTCTTTCCAGCCCTCCAAGTCAAACTCCTTCGCTTCCTTCTTTCTACGATCCAACCATTCCTTCCACACTTTTGCCTTCCGATACTCCTCCTCCACCGCCTCCTCAACAATTGCAGGCAACTTCTCTAACTTTCGCTTCTTCCGGACATTCTCCAACCTGCCATCTTTGTCGCTATCACTGCGACTGTCACTGCCCTCCTTGTTGCTGCAGCTTCCCTCTTGGCTGCTGTAGAAAATTTTTTCTATTTTTTATTAACATATTTTTTAATCACCTTATAATTTCGCATATGTCAAATTGCTATGATACAAAAAGTATGCTTTTCCACTAGTTGTTGTAATGTGTTATAATACATGTTAAATTAAAGTATGTAATAACACATACTTATATAATTTGCCCTCCTTGTCGCTACTGCTTCTCTCTTGGCTGTCATTGCCACTGCCCTCCTTGTCGGAGCCGTCGATACTTTCCAAGGCAGGCTCTCTTTGTCGTTGTTGTTGCTCTTTTGAGAGCAGATCTCTTGGCTTTTGACATACAAGACAAGCTGCGACTCCATACCAGGATGCTCGGGGATCATGCCTTTCATTCCAGGATGCTCGGGAGTCATGCCTTCATCACTACCGGAAGCCATAGCAAGGAAACCTAATTTCTTTTTGGAAGGACAAGGAAACCTAATTTCAATTTGAACATTGCCTTAAAATTGCTGATGTAATTCACATATGATGTGTAGGAAAAGTCTGAAGTAACTACTGTTACGGTAACGAAACTGTTTTTACCTGATATAACAGGTAAAAACACTTTTAGCGACCATTTGATTACCTGTTGTACTGGTTATCTAAATAAAATAATACCTAAAATTTTGGTTAGTAAGTTTTACATAAAAAATAGTAAGTTAACTCAATAAATTAGTAACTTTTATGTCTCAAAAAGTAAATTTGAATAAATAAGGAACTTACTTTTTTTTTGAAGTAAATTATTACTCTATATCCGAAACTTACTTTTTGGAGAGTAAGTTTAGTTCAAATAATAGTAAGTTTTTATAGATTAATAGTAAATATTGTTGATAGAATAGTAAATTTGGTTAATCATCAAAACTTACTAGTTTGTGGCATAAATTTACTATTTTACTTAAAGAAACTTATATGAAACAAGTATTAGGAAGTTTATTTGAAATCATGCTAAGATTTTTTTTATTAATAATTGAAGCTTAGTATTATAGTTAGTAATTACTCGTAATGTAAATGTATGATACACAATTTTACGTATCATTTATAAATGTTATATGTTTTAAGCATTTTAAATATACTATGAAAACTTTTTTATTTTTTTTGCATATGGCCTTATAAAATATGTAAGAATAATTTGTCATATTATAAATTTTGAATTATTTTTTAATTTGTGAAAGGTTAGAAAGTTTGGATGACAGTAACAACAAATCTTTCGAGTTATATGTAGAATTGCACTTATCTATACATCACAATTTCCATATATTGACACCTATGAATATAATAAAATGGTACACAATTTTCATACATTAATGCCTATGAATTTAATAAAATGGCAAAATCTTAATAAATTTATTTTCTGGGTCACAAGTATAAAAATTAAAGTTGTATTAACATAGCATAATCTTTGAAAATTGTAGTAAAATTACCCAAATGTTAGGTTCTGTGACTTTCAAACATACTTTGCATCATTTACATTATGGATTTGTATCCATATGTTTTCTATCAAACTCTTTTTTTATTGGCAAATGGTATGTAAATTATTATAAAATGTCATTTTATAATAATCGTAATTTTTTATAGATGAATTTTATGTAAACTGTTAAAATTATAAATTCACAAACGACGACTAAATCTGACTACTTTATGGCATATATTAGTCTAAATAACTAAAAAATTACTATAATCATGTGCACGTTGATTGTTGAATTGAAATTTCCTTTATTACTAGTACAAGTTCTTCTAATCAAAGCAAAATAAAATCAAATATCTTTTCCTTTTGTATGCAGTAGTTATGCTTAATAGAAAATTATTAACCCATTTTTACAATACATAATTTCTCCTAAAATTAATAACATTTTCCATGACCTCTAACCTTGTCAATAATACTAACCACCGACATGTAGATAATCTTAAAAGCAAAAGCCATCAATATGACAAAAAAAGAATGTTTTCATGCTGAACGAAAAAAATTGTGATTCTATATAGAATCGAAGAAATTCATTATGAATGAGAATGAATTGCAAAGTTATCACATTTCTAATTTCATATGCATCCAGAATTTCACGCAGCATTAGTTTAGAAGAACTTTCTTTTTTCACACTAAGGAACCAATCCCAGTCTCTACGTCTCTTTTGTCGCGCCCCATTTTTCGCGATGAAAAAATAAAAGAGAAGGTGTTTATAAAAAGATGTGATTTTATTTTAAAACAAGTGACAAAGGACCTAGAATGGGACTTAAAAAAATGCGACAATTTGGGTCCAAAATTTAGTCTAAAAGGGTTTTTTAGAAAAATAAGAGTCGCCACTTGGTATTGAGTTTTGGTGTACCAAGTCACCCAAAAATAAAGTAAAATAAAATAAAACCCTTTTGACAACTCCAGGTCTTTGAAAACAAGAGAAAATGGGTTCGGGAGTCACGGTTGAAGAAAGGGAAGGCAAAGGTTCAATTGACTCAAACCTAAGGCACCCTTTCAACCTAGTCTAAGCTAGTTGCGAGGTTTAGTCAAAATTTTCCTAATCTAACCCTTAATTTTATCATATTTGGATGTTTCCTATATGGATGCAAATCTAAATATATCGAAAGGGACAAAATGTTCATTCAAGGGGTTTAATTGAACCAATCGCATTAATTGCGAAGGCCAAAATGATTCCTTGAAAGTGTCACGAATATGCAAATGATGAAATTAAAATAAAATAAAAGAAATTAAATTATATACATATATATAAGTGATCAAAGAAAAAGAGAATGCAACATAAAGGGTACGGGAGACAAAAACTCGTGACTTAGTTTTCTTATACATGGATTAATAGGGTACTTAAACTAGAAAGTTATAATCACCCATTTCCCATGTTTGAAAAATAATTATCCTAACATGAACAAGCAAGTGAACTAGCTTAAATGAGATGCAATTCTAAATGGCATGATTAACACCTATAGCGGGTAAGGGATAATATAATAGGAAATATCATATAAATGAGAAAAGATCCTAAAAAATGAAAATATGCATGAAAATGTAGTGAATAGCACACAAAGATGAATCTAGTGCAAGATGGCCTAAAGAGTCTAGCGTTGGACTAGCCCATTTCTAAAAATACTTACTAGCGTTGGACTAGCAAGTAAGCGAAGAGAGAAGCCACAACTAGCGTTGGACTAGTGTGGTGACGTTATGCATTAACAATTCATAGTGAAGCAAATAAAGTATAAATTAAAACAAATAAACACATAAGAGCACGTAGCACATAACACGTAAACATAATATCTAGATGCCAAAATCCTAAGAAAAGCGGATAAAACACATAACACATAAACCACATAAACACGCAACCTATCTATTACATCGGGGAGCGCCTAACTACAATCTAGAAGGGAAAAATATAATAAAACAAATCTAATTATCCTATCTATTACATTTTTGAGGTATTTAAATGCCTCTTGAATCATTGTAAAAATTAACTAAAACATATATAAGAAAATTTGAATGAATATTTAAATCAAATAAATAAAGCATATAAAAATATAAACACATAGGAACACATAAGAGCACATAAGAGCACGTAATTGACATTGAAATAATAAAAATAGGGGTACCTCCCGTTTGAAGTGGTGACTAAATGGAGTCAAATTGTCCTATTTATACTCACAATGAACAAAAGGATCATGGCACCAATTTAATTGAAAAAGAAAATAATAATACAAGTACTAAATTCACACTAATATGTCAGACGTAAAGAAATTTAAGCAAATCTAAAAATTCCAAGTTAAGTATATTCTAAAGTAACATAATTAGCTATTAAAGAAAAGAAACAATCATAACAGAGAGAGTCAAAATTCACCATTGACTGAATTGCAAAGATTGAAAAACCTTTGGGGACAAAAATTATATTTTTCCAAAGTTTAGGGGTCAAAATTAAATGAAAGATAAAATTCAGGGACCAAAATGCAATTATTTTAAGGACCTAGGTGAAAGGAATTTAAAATGTTCTGGGCTACAATAAAACTACTCCAAAGATCAGGGGCCAAAGTGCAAATCGTAACCAGATCTGGGCAAGATAAAGGGCATCGGGCCAATCTTTTTATTTTACTTGGGCCAAAGCTACCTAAGCCCAACTGAAAACCCAAGCTAAAACACACAGGCCAGCCTGTCTTTTTATCCCTCAAGCCCAGCCAAAAATTCATGGGCTCCAACCTCCGAACCCAACCGAAACCCAAAAGAAAAAATAAACTAAAGCCCAATCACAAGCCCACAGAACAAAAAAAATGGCCCAAACCCCTTTTTTTCTTCTTTTCTTTTCTTTCTTTCTCCTTCTCTTTCTTTTCTTTCTTTCTTCTTCCTTCGTTTCTTCTCCTCCTCTGGCCAACCGAAGCTTACTTCAGTTGGCGGCCATGGTGGCCGCCGGTGGCGCCACCGCCGCCGACTGCCACCGCCGGTGACCTCTCCGGTCACCAAAAATCCTCAAAATACACCTCCCCACTCGATTTTTCGCGTAGGTTCCATTTCCGGAGTTAGTTTTTACAAAAAGTGAGCCGAAAGTGGTCAAAATGCCAAGAAATCAGTTCAGTTTTTATTTTTTCAAAACACCATATCTTTCATCAAAAATCATGAAAATTATACTACAACACTCTTACAACTCCTACAATACAAATATGATTTTATTTTGACAAGAAAAACAACATAAAAGGACTAAAATAAATCAAAACAGTCCCCTAAGATTCTTTCTTTTCATTTTGGTATTTTTTCAAACGGTTAACATGCATGCATAAAAAACATTTCCTTTTCCTCAATCTAGTTCATGCCATTTCCCAATTTTCAGCAATACAACAACAACAATAAAAACCAGCAAAAGCAAGATAAATTAAAATCAAAATGCATCTAATATGCTTAAAAAAAAAACTGGAAAATACCTCAATGAAAGTGGAATTGCCTTGGCTGAAGTTTTTTTGATGCCTTTCTTTCTTTTTTCGGTAGAGAGCCAAGAGAGAGAGCCGAGAGCCTCCCTTCTTTTTTCCTTGTCTCTGTTTTTGTTTCTTGTCCTCCGTCTGTGAGAGCCGAGAGAGTAGATTGAGGAAGTAGTTTTTTTCTCTTTTTTTTCTTCTTCTTTTCGGTCCAGCCCAGAGAGAGCCGAGAGCCTTTTTTTTTTTTGTGTCATTTTTTTCCTCCTTTTTTCAAGAGAGAGCCCAGAGGGATGGAGATTTTCTTTTTTTTTCTTTTTGGCTTCCCTGTTGTGTCCTCTGGGAGAGAGCCGAGAGAGGAGATTGAGGAAGTAAAAGGTGGGGAGTTTTGTGTGTTGGATTGCCCAAAATGATGGTTTCTGCGGATGAAAAGAAAGGTCCTTGGCAATTGAGTGTGAAATGGGTTAAATGTATTTGGTGGGTAAAGAAAATGATTATGATGATTTTTTTTTTTATTTTCTTTTTGTTGTTTGTTTTTTTTTTTTTGTTTTTTTTCTCTTTTCTTTTTTTTTTTTCTTTTTTTTTTTTTTTTTTAAAGCAAACCTGCAAAAATGAGAAAAATGCACATTAAAATGCTAGAAAATAAATAATTCATTAAATAGAAAAATCTTGAGAAAATATTAAAAATTGACAAAAATTTGGTGTCTACAGCTTGCCCCTCTTTGTCTAGAGTTTCAAAGAAACTCAAGACAAAGACGTAGACACCAAATTGCTTACCTGTCTCTTCTAGCTGTACCTGAGCTAAAATAGACAAGCTAACACTTGGCTGAAATTATTGGACAAAATGATGCAATAACATTGCAGAAAATGTGACCGAACCCATGTAGAATTGCCTACGTATCCCACCATGGGAATCAGGTCAAACGTAGTTCGAATGCAAGTGAACCACAATGAAACAAGTGTATTGACAAACTGCGGTCTTTGCAAAGTCGAAAAAGTTTGAGCTCTCAGAACTTCTAAACAGGAAATACAAAATGAATGAGATAGCACAATTATCAATCAAAACAGTCAAGAAAAGTAACTTGTCATAATTAGAAAAAGATGCGCGGAGGGACGCGGTTACGCTCCAACAGAAAATTAAATTTGTCTTTTAGAAAAAGATGCGCGGAGGGACGCGATTACGCTCCAACAGAAAATTTAAATTGATTCTTCTGATCTGTCAAGAAGGGGAGATAGAAGGGTGCGCGGTGGACGCTGAGACTCACCAACAGGAATTTAAATTGATGCGCGGAGGGACGCGATTACGCTCCAACAGGAAATTAAATTGTCAAGAAGGGGAGATAGAAGGGTGCGCGGTGGACGCTGAGACTCACCAACAGGAATTTAAATTGATTCTTCTGATCTGTCAAGAAGGGGAGATAGAAGGGTGCGCGGTGGACGCTGAGACTCACCAACAGGAATTTAAATTGATGCGCGGAGGGACGCGATTACGCTCCAACAGGAAATTAAATTGTCAAGAAGGGGAGATAGAAGGGTGCGCGGTGGACGCTGAGACTCACCAACAGGAATTTAAATTGATTCTTCTGATCTGTCAAGAAGGGGAGATAGAAGGGTGCGCGGTGGACGCTGAGACTCACCAACAGGAATTTAAATTGATGCGCGGGAGGGACGCGATTACGCTCCAACAGGAAATTAAATTGTCAAGAAGGGGAGATAGAAGGGTGCGCGGTGGACGCTGAGACTCACCAACAGGAATTTAAATTGATGCGCGGAGGGACGCGATTACGCTCCAACAGGAATTTAAATTGTCAAGAAGGGGAGATAGAAGGGTACGCGGTGGACGCTGAGACTCACCAACAGGAATTTAAATTGATTCTTCTGATCTGTCAAGAAGGGGAGATAGAAGGGTGCGCGGTGGACGCTGAGACTCACCAACAGGAATTTAAATTGATGCGCGGAGGGACGCGATTACGCTCCAACAGGAAATTAAATTGTCAAGAAGGGGAGATAGAAGGGTGCGCGGTGGACGCTGAGACTCACCAACAGGAATTTAAATTGATCTGGCGGAGGGACCGCGATTACGCTACAGGAATTTAAATTTTTGTCACAGAAGGGAGATTAGAAGAAGGTACGCGGTGGAAGCTGAGATCACCAACAGGAATTTAAATTGATTCTTCTGATCTGTCAAGAAGGGGAGGATAGAAGGGTGCGCGGTGGACGCTGAGACTCACCAACAGGAATTTAAATTGATGCGCGGAGGGACGCGATTACGCTCCAACAGGAATTTAAATTTGTCAAGAAGGGGAGATAGAAGGGTGCGCGGTGGACGCTGAGACTCACCAACAGGAAATTAAATTGATCTTCTGACTTTTTTGATTTTTTTTTAATTGAAATTTTTTTTATTTTTTGATTTTTTTGATTTTTTGATTTTTTTGATTTTTTGATTTTTTTTTTTTTAAATAACAGATTGGTGGGATAGACCCGGATTCAATGAAATACTGAAAGAAATGAAAACACAAGTCCAATACTATCAAACTGAAAGATTAAAATGCATGTTGCTCAAGTTGGTGGATTTGCAATCTTTTTTTTCTTTTTTTTTCTTTTTCAAACTTTAGAAGGAATGAAAGAAACACCCCTTTTTTTTCTTTTTTTTTTTTTTTTTTTTTTTTTTTTTTTTTTTTTTGAAAAAAATCAAAAGTGACGAATTTTAAAACTTGAAGAATACCAATAACAACTCTCCCCTCAAGAGATCTGAGAGGTACATACATATGTCACTATCTTCTCGACTTTAAAAAACTCTCTCTTTTTTTTTCACCAAGCCGATTTAGAATGTATTACCAAAATTGGAGCTCACTTCTTTTGATATTTGCCCCAGTGTAAATCATGTTTAACGAAGGCCACATTTTTCATGCTTTTGAAAAAGCAAAAAGAGTGATCATATGATACCAATACCATGTGATTCCTTGTGCTCCTTTTGGCCCTGAGAACCATGTAAGCATGATCTTTCGATGTCAAAATTGCTCCTCAAGAGTTGTGCTGCAGCTTATTTTGAATCTTCTCAATTTTCTAGCATCAGTCAGCCATACCTCACTTTGTACCACAAATCAACTTTTCTAATGACCAGATTTGAATGAATGGCAACTATCTCAAGTGTCAGCAACCCGCTTTTCGTTCATGATTCTCTTGTGCTCCAAAATCTCACCTTGATGACCTTAACCTTTCGGATTTTCACAAAGGTCACACATTTTTATTTTATTTTGTTTTCATTTTCTTCTTCTTCTTTTTTTTCTTTTTCATCCTTCCCTTTTTTCTTTTTTTTTTCTTTTCAATCCCTTTTTTCTCTCTTTTTTTTTTCATTCTTTTGAAGACACCCTTTCAGGTTTTCGACATTT
>NW_020861605.1:0-28740 GCF_003713205.1 Coffea eugenioides
TTTGGTGGGGTCGGCCAACTCTCCTCAGTTTCCTTCCCCTTTCGGCCTTGATGAAGGTCACTCATATCCAAATAATGTTGAAGCTCCAAGGCCTCTTGAAGTTCAGGGTTTAAACCACGAAGAAATCTTGCCATCGTGACCTCACTATCTTCTTGGATATTAGCCCTCATCATGGCCGAAATCTCCTTGTAATAGTCCACCACACTCATGTTGCCTTGAGTGAGGGTTTGCAGTTTTGAATGGAGATCGCGGTTGTAGTAGCTTGAAACAAACCTCTTACGCATCATGGCCTTGAGTTCACGCCAAGTTCGGACTTGTGGTTCACCGTTTCTCCTCCTTCCAGTCCGTACTTGATCCCACCAAACGAGTGCGTAGTCGGTGAACTCAACAGTGGCGATCTTCACCTTTGTTCCTCGCTATAGTCATAGCAATCGAAGACCATCTCGATTCGGACTTCCCATTCCGAGTATGCCTCAGGGTCACTTCTACCTTGGAAGGTGGGAATTTTGATTTTAAGTCCCTTAAGTGCATCCTTGGTAGTGTCCCTTTTAGGCCTCTCGGCTCTCTCTTCATCCTCACTTGCCGAATAATCCTCATAATTTGCCCCTTTTGTACCATGGTGGTTTCGGGTGTGAGATCTGGATCGAGAGCCCCTCGTGAAGCTCTTGGAGAGTTCATCAAATCGGTTGTGCATTTCCTCCATTTGTTGCTCACTAATCCGCTTTAGTTCGGATTTCATAGCGTTGAACATCGACGTGTAGTCGGCGGTTTGGTTAGTTTGCTCCATGTCTTTCGTTTTGCCCTGTAACGTTAGTGACCAAGCAAATAATACAAATAGAACCTCATCACTTCACTCGCTAAGTGTTTCACTCACACGTGTTTTCACTCCAAAGCACTCGAATGACCTTACCAAACTTCCTTACCTTGCCGGTTTGAGTAGTTTGAGAAATGCCGCACAAGGTCCTCAATTTGTTCACCAAACTTCCCACAAGAGTAACCAAGAGCAAGACACAATTTTGGAAGCAATGTGGATGCGATAGAGGGTAGTTTGGATTGTTTCCTAGGGCAGACAGATTAGGAAAGTGTGCGAAAATGGAAAAGGAAACAAGCAAACCCTAGTTTCCTAATTTGAGTGGACTTATCCAAGTGGAATTAGGAGAGTTATGTCCACTTAGTTTCCTAATTGAATTTGGAAACAAGTTAGTTGTTGGAAACCTTTTAGAAAACCTTTTCTTCTTGTAACAACTTTTAGGAACTTCCAATTTCTACTCCAAGAAGGATTGCACAAAACAATTTCGGTTCCAACTCCCGAAAGAACAATTCGGTTGGAAACTTTTGTACGGTTGGAAGGTAGGCTATTAAAGACCCACCCACGTTAGCCTTAACTTGCAAGCACAAGGTCAAGCTCGGATTTTCTGTTCAAACACACCCAAGGCAGTTTCGGATGTTTGTTCAAGACAATAGCAACTAGATGGAATCTCAACAACGTGACGCAATCAACCCTCCTCAGGCTCCCCCCCAATGGGTTACCCAAGATATTCCCTAGATAGAAGCAAAGACTCCAAGAAAGCCTTTCACCAATGCTCGAGAGTACAAGAAATTGTTCGCTAGACGGACGAAACAAATTTCCAAGAATCAAGAGGTTCAAGAACTTCAAGAAGTAGTAGTGGACCGAAACTTTTGAAATTTTTTTTTCCTTTTTGTAGTCTTGGATACAAGATGTAATCCGTGATTGATTTGGCAATAAACTTCGGACTTTCTTTCTTGTTTTTCGTTTCTTTTTTTTTTGACTTATACGACCAACACAACACAAGCTTGGCCGATTGGATTATTTTTCGGATTTGGTTCAGCCAATTCACACGCACAAGGAATCTTCAAGAACTTCGAGATCCTTCAAGAACTTTCAAGGAAGTTATCAAGAACTTCAAGAATTTCAAGATTGTGGTCAAGAAACTCAAGATTCTTGTAGGTTCTCTCAAGATTCACAAATACCAACAAGTTTCACCACAATTCAGATTTGAAAAACCAAGTAAACAAGTTGGATAACTCAAAACAATGATACCATAAATTATGGACAGCAATAGACAAGCCAACGATGGAACACAAGACAGAATTTCAAGGCACTATGGACGGAACTAGAAAACGCACTTGGACAGATTTGTGGAGACAATTATGGGGAGATTCAAGACAATGAACCAACACAAGAACAGACAGAATATTGACGACTCGCGACAGGGTACAAACACGGACAGAAATTCGGCGCAACAAGGGAATAAACTCGGACAAATTTGACACATAAGTAAAATCCAACTACGGCCCGATTGCAAAACACAATGATTGAACACAAAACGGACAGAAATTGACGACGCCAATGGCAAAACAACTTCGGACAGATTTGTGAACAACGAAGAAACAACTAGCGATGCAACAAACAAACAAGACAGCGGAAAAATAGGAACCCTAAAACGAACTAGACAAGAACAAGTACGAGGATATAACGACTTGATACCTCAACCAGCTCTGAAGCCAACTGATACGTTCCTCGTTCAACTCGTTCCGAGACACGTAGCACGATTCCCCAAGGACCTAGAGGGATACTCAACCGTTTGGATTACGGAACCTAGAACCAAGAGGGACGACTCAACTCGATTCAAGGCGGTAGAACGGTGACTCCAATTGAGGTGGTTACTCAAGTAGATAGGCCGGATGAACAACCAAGGACGTCACGCGTGATTGCTCAAATAACCCTTGCCAAGCAAGTAGGAATGTACTCTCGAAATTGTAAGAGAACAAATTGAAATTTTATTATCAAAAGTGTCTAACCTTTGCTGGTACAAAAGGCGCCTTTTTATAGGCTAGAAACCTTTGTGGTCAAGGATTGGCGGCCCAGCAACCTAAACTAGAAAAGGAGCTCGATCCACTCTTGAACATGAGTGGGCCGATTGTTTGACTCCAATAACTAATAAACTATTAATTAAAACACGACTAACAAACCAACTAACAACTAATGACTCGATAATGATCAAAACCAACTAACAACTCATACGACTAACAATGCTAACATTCCTAGTGCTCGGCCCAAGTAGCTAAGGCCGCGCTTGATGTTTCCTTGACTTGGATCAATGTGTAGATGCCTTGATTAGCAACTTCCAAGCCTTCAATGTTCCTATGGAAGCCTCGAGTCAAGGCCGCCATCCGTGCACACATCAGTCCCCTCCACTTGAGAAGGATTTGTCCTCAAATCTGGATGGAAATGAATGATACTAGCAAGAGTTGGAGTATGAAACCTCAAATCTAATGCCACCACATATTGGCCCTCTTAGATTGAATGATACTTGCATACGTCATGATTATTATAATGCGGTGCACATGTCTCTTGGTCAGTTTGAAAATGCTCACAGCCAGCCAAGAAAAACTCATGGCTTTACTCCAATGACTCCTCGAAGATAACGCATATAGCTTCGGTTACATCTTTTTGGATCCTCCAAAATGCAACTGATATAATGAAGAACACTTTGAACACGTTCAACTGCATTAGACTGATCATCACTTGGAACACTTGTTGCAAAAGGGTAAGAAGGCATAGGACAAGATTCAAGCGCAAGAACGCCTTTTGAAACTCCATTACTCCTCCCAACAAGCAAAACAGACTCATGGGTGAAGTTAAATACCAATGGATCGTAAAGGGATGCAACACTTAAGAGGCAAACTTCATGAAGATTCTGATATTCACCAATGGAGTTAGGGATGGAACATGCCATGATCAACTCATTCTCTCCTTGCTTAACCCGCGACAAAGCAACTACTCTCGAAGGCAATGCCCTATCGAGTTCATCAACATTCAAGAGTAAATGTTTGCAAATCATGAGTAATACAGGCAAATCATGATAATACAGGCTGATCAGAATTCACACACTTCCTAACTTCCTTAGCCTTGATTATCATGTTTTGCTTCCTAGTGCTTGATTTAATCAGTGTATGACCCTTGGCCGAATGCTCATTTGTGGAAGTGGAGCAATTTCCAGATTCGGCCGTCTTTTGTTTCCTCTTTTGTCGGTCTAAGTCACATTCTCGTTCCATTGTGCAAGAGAGTGTACTTATTAAATCTACCATCAAAAGTGACATGCTTATCAAATTGCCAGGGTCTTCCTAAAATTACATGGGTAGCATGCATGGGGACAACATCACAAACAACTTCGTCAATGTAGTTGCCAATGGAGAAAGGAAGACGTACCTGTTTGTAGACACGTACTTCACCATCTTCGCTTAGCCATTGTAGTCGGTACGGGTGTGGATGTCTAGTCGTTGGAAGTCCCAAGCTCTCTACCATGAGCAAACTTGCTACATTGGTGCAACTCCTACCATCAATGATGAGACTGCACACTTTGTCACTTATTTTACATCGAGTGTAAAACAAGTTCTCTCGTTGCAATTGCTCATCTTCTTTGACTCGGGCGGTTAGCACTCGTCGTGCCACCAAGCAACCAATTTCTCTTTGAGTAGGAGAGCACTCTTCCTCGGCCGAGTCATTCTCCAAGCAGTTATCCTTGGAGAAGGTCGGCATCTCCTCACAATCATCATCATCAGATACGACTTCTCCATTGTGAGTTATGAGCGTGACCCTTTGATTCGAACATTGAGATTGGATATGTCCGAATCCTTGGCATTTGAAGTACTTAATGTCCCTACTCCTAGGCTTAGGAATCTCTTGAGCCGACTTTGAAGTTGACCTAGTTGTATCAACAAACTTGTTAGCGGTAGAATTGGAATTTCAGTTAGGAAGGTTACCTTGTGTTCGGCTAGAAGTGGTTGGTATAGCCGATTGTCCAACTTCATGTGATGTTCTTCTCGGCTGGTTTCCCTTCCATACATTCGGATTTGAGGTTTGGTGGGGTCGGCCACCTCTCCTCAGTTTCCTTCCCCTTTCGGCCTTGATGAAGGTCACTCATATCCAAATAATGTTGAAGCTCCAAGGCCTCTTGAAGTTCAGGGTTTAAACCACGAAGAAATCTTGCCATCGTGACCTCACTATCTTCTTGGATATTAGCCCTCATCATGGCTGAAATCTCCTTGTAATAGTCCTCCACACTCATGTTGCCTTGAGTGAGGGTTTGCAGTTTTGAATGGAGATCGCGGTTGTAGTAGCTTGAAACAAACCTCTTACGCATCATGGCCTTGAGTTCACGCCAAGTTCGGACTTGTGGTTCACCGTTTCTCCTCCTTCCAGTCCGTACTTGATCCCACCAAACGAGTGCGTAGTCGGTGAACTCAACAGTGGCGATCTTCACCTTTTGTTCCTCGCTATAGTCATACCAATCGAAGACCATCTCGATTCGGACTTCCCATTCCGAGTACGCCTCAGGGTCACTTCTACCTTGGAAGGTGGGAATTTTGATTTTAAGTCCCTTAAGTGCATCCTTGGTAGTGTCCCTTTTAGGCCTCTCGGCTCTCTCTTCATCCTCACTTGCCGAATAATCCTCATAATTTGCCCCTTTTGTACCATGGTGGTTTCGGGTGTGAGATCTGGATCGAGAGCCCCTCGTGAAGCTCTTGGAGAGTTCATCAAATCGGTTGTGCATTTCCTCCATTTGTTGCTCACTAATCCGCTTTAGTTCGGATTTCATAGCGTTGAACATCGACGTGTAGTCGGCGGTTTGGTTAGTTTGCTTCCATGTCTTTCGTTTTGCCCTGTAACGTTAGTGACCAAGCAAATAATACAAATAGAACCTCACTTCACTCGCTAAGTGTTTCACTCACACGTGTTTTCACTCCAAAGCACTCGAATGACCTTACCAAACTTCCTTACCTTGCCGGTTTGAGTAGTTTGAGAAATGCCGCACAAGGTCCTCAATTTGTTCACCAAACTTCCCACAAGAGTAACCAAGAGCAAGACACAATTTTGGAAGCAATGTGGACGCGATAGAGGGTAGTTTGGACTGTTTCCTAGGGCAGACAGATTAGGAAAGTGTGCGAAAATGGAAAAGGAAACAAGCAAACCCTAGTTTCCTAATTTGAGTGGACTTATCCAAGTGGAATTAGGAGAGTTATGTCCACTTAGTTTCCTAATTGAATTTGGAAACAAGTTAGTTGTTGGAAACCTTTTAGAAAACCTTTTCTTCTTGTAACAACTTTTAGGAACTTCCAATTTCTACTCCAAGAAGGATTGCACAAAACAATTTCGGTTCCAACTCCCGAAAGAACAATTCGGTTGGAAACCTTTTGTACGGTTGGAAGGTAGGCTATTAAAGACCCACCCACGTTAGCCTTAACTTGCAAGCACAAGGTCAAGCTCGGATTTTCTGTTCAAACACACCCAACGCAGTTTCGGATGTTTGTTCAAGACAATAGCAACTAGATGGAATCTCAACAACGTGACGCAATCAACCCTCCTCAGGCTCCCCCCCAATGGGTTACCCAAGATATTCCCTAGATAGAAGCAAAGACTCCAAGAAAGCCTTTCACCAATGCTCGAGAGTACAAGAAATTGTTCGCTAGACGGACGAAACAAATTTCCAAGAATCAAGAGGTTCAAGAAGTAGTGGACCGAAACTTTGAAATTTTTTTTTCCTTTTTGTAGTCTTGGATACAAGATGTAATCCGTGATTGATTTGGCAATAAACTTCGGACTTTCTTTCTTGTTTTTCGTTTCTTTTTTTTTTTTGACTTATACGACCAACACAACACAAGCTTGGCCGATTGGATTATTTTTCGGATTTGGTTCAGCCAATTCACACGCACAAGGAATCTTCAAGAACTTCGAGATCCTTCAAGAACTTTCAAGGAAGTTATCAAGAACTTCAAGAATTTCAAGATTGTGGTCAAGAAACTCAAGATTCTTGTAGGTTCTCTCAAGATTCACAAATACCAACAAGTTTCACCACAATTCAGATTTGAAAAACCAAGTAAACAAGTTGGATAACTCAAAACAATGATACCAGAAATTATGGACAGCAATAGACAAGCCAACGATGGAACACAAGACAGAATTTCAAGGCACTATGGACGGAACTAGAAAACGCACTTGGACAGATTTGTGGAGACAATTATGGGGAGATTCAAGACAACGAACCAACACAAGAACAGACAGAATATTGACGACTCGCGACAGGGTACAAACACGGACAGAAATTCGGCCGCAACAAGGGAATAAACTCGGACAAATTTGACACATAAGTAAAATCCAACTACGGCCCGATTGCAAAACACAATGATTGAACACAAAACGGACAGAAATTGACGACGCCAATGGCAAAACAACTTCGGACAGATTTGTGAACAACGAAGAAACAACTAGCGATGCAACAAACAAACAAGACAGCGGAAAAATAGGAACCCTAAAACGAACTAGACAAGAACAAGTAAGAGGATATAACGACTTGATACCTCAACCAGCTCTGAAGCCAACTGATACGTTTCTCGGTCAACTCGTTCCGAGACACGTAGCACGATTGCCCAAGGACCTAGAGGGATACTCAACCGTTTGGATTACGGAACCTAGAACCAAGAGGGACGACTCAACTCGATTCAAGGCGGTAGAACGGCGACTCCAATTGAGGTGGTTACTCAAGTAGATAGGCCGGATGAACAACCAAGGACGTCACGCGTGATTGCTCAAATAACCCTTGCCAAGCAAGTAGGAATGTACTCTCGAAATTGTAAGAGAACAAATTGAAATTTTATTATCAAAAGTGTCTAACCTTTGCTGGTACAAAAGGCGCCTTTTTATAGGCTAGAAACCTTTGTGGTCAAGGATTGGCGGCCCACCAACCTAAACTAGAAAAGGAGCTCGATCCACTCTTGAACATGAGTGGGCCGATTGTTTGACTCCAATAACTAATAAACTATTAATTAAAACACGACTAACAAACCAACTAACAACTAATGACTCGATAATGATCAAAACCAACTAACAACTCATACGACTAACAATGCTAACATTCCTAGTGCTCGGCCCAAGTAGCTAAGGCCGCGCTTGATGCTTCCTTGACTTGGATCAATGTGTAGATGCCTTGATTAGCAACTTCCAAGCCTTCAATTTTCCTATGGAAGCCTTGAGTCAAGGCCGCCATCCGTGCACACACCAGTCCCCTCCACTTGAGAAGGATTTGTCCTCAAAACTGGATGGAAATGAATGATACTAGCAAGAGTTGGAGTATGAAACCTCAAATCTAATGCCACCACATATTGGCCCTCTTAGATTGAATGATACTTGCATACGTCATGATTATTATAATGCGGTGCACATGTCTCTTGGTCAGTTTGAAAATGCTCACAGCCAGCCAAGAAAAACTCATGGCTTTACTCCAATGACTCCTCGAAGATAACGCATATAGCTTCGGTTACATCTTTTTGGATCCTCCAAAATGCAACTGATATAATGAAGAACACTTTGAACACGTTCAACTGCATTAGACTGATCATCACTTGGAACACTTGTTGCAAAAGGGTAAGAAGGCATAGGACAAGATTCAAGCGCAAGAACGCCCTTTGAAACTCCATTACTCCTCCCAACAAGCAAAACAGACTCATGGGTGAAGTTAAATACCAATGGATCGTAAAGGGATGCAACACTTAAGAGGCAAACTTCATGAAGATTCTGATATTCACCAATGGAGTTAGGGATGGAACATGCCATGATCAACTCATTCTCTCCTTGCTTAACCCGCGACAAAGCAACTACTCTCGAAGGCAATGCCCTATCGAGTTCATCAACATTCAAGAGTACATGTTTGCAAATCATGAGTAATACAGGCTGATCAGAATTCACACATTTCCTAACTTCCTTAGCCTTGATTATCATGTTTTGCTTCCTAGTGCTTGATTTAATCAGTGTATGACCCTTGGCCGAATGCTCATTTGTGGAAGTGGAGCAATTTCCAGATTCGGCCGTCTTTTGTTTCCTCTTTTGTCGGTCTAAGTCACATTCTCGTTCCATTGTGCAAGAGAGTGTACTTATTAGATCTACCATCAAAAGTGACATGCCTATCAAATTGCCAGGGTCTTCCTAAAATTACATGGGTAGCATGCATGGGGACAACATCACAAACAACTTCGTCAATGTAGTTGCCAATGGAGAAAGGAAGACGTACCTGTTTGTAGACACGTACTTCACCATCTTCGCTTAGCCATTGTAGTCGGTACGGGTGTGGATGTCTAGTCGTTGGAAGTCCCAAGCTCTCTACCATGAGCAAACTTGCTACATTGGTGCAACTCCTACCATCAATGATGAGACTGCACACTTTGTCACTTATTTTACATCGAGTGTAAAACAAGTTCTCTCGTTGCAATTGCTCATCTTCTTTGACTCGGGCGGTTAGCACTCGTCGTGCCACCAAGCAACCAATTTCTCTTTGAGTAGGAGAGCACTCTTCCTCGGCCGAGTCATTCTCCAAGCAGTTATCCTTGGAGAAGGTCGGCATCTCCTCACAATCATCATCATCAGATACGACTTCTCCATTGTGAGTTATGAGCGTGACCCTTTGATTCGAACATTGAGATTGGATATGTCCGAATCCTTGGCATTTGAAGTACTTAATGTCCCTACTCCTAGGCTTAGGAATCTCTTGAGCCGACTTTGAAGTTGACCTAGTTGTATCAACAAACTTGTTAGCGGTAGAATTGGAATTTCAGTTAGGAAGGTTACCTTGTGTTCGGCTAGAAGTGGTTGGTATAGCCGATTGTCCAACTTCATGTGATGTTCTTCTCGGCTGGTTTCCCTTCCATACATTCGGATTTGAGGTTTGGTGGGGTCGGCCACCTCTCCTCAGTTTCCTTCCCCTTTCGGCCTTGATGAAGGTCACTCATATCCAAATAATGTTGAAGCTCCAAGGCCTCTTGAAGTTCAGGGTTTAAACCACGAAGAAATCTTGCCATCGTGACCTCACTATCTTCTTGGATATTAGCCCTCATCATGGCCGAAATCTCCTTGTAATAGTCCTCCACACTCATGTTGCCTTGAGTGAGGGTTTGCAGTTTTGAATGGAGATCGCGGTTGTAGTAGCTTGAAACAAACCTCTTACGCATCATGGCCTTGAGTTCACGCCAAGTTCGGACTTGTGGTTCACCGTTTCTCCTCCTTCCAGTCCGTACTTGATCCCACCAAACGAGTGCGTAGTCGGTGAACTCAACAGTGGCGATCTTCACCTTTTGTTCCTCGCTATAGTCATAGCAATCGAAGACCATCTCGATTCGGACTTCCCATTCCAAGTACGCCTCAGGGTCACTTCTACCTTGGAAGGTGGGAATTTTGATTTTAAGTCCCTTAAGTGCATCCTTGGTAGTGTCCCTGATGTGTGCACGGACCTTGGCCCACCAATGACCCAGTTCAAGTACCATTGGGCCCAGTCACATGTGCACGGGCTAAGCAATTCAAGGAACGTTCAAGACCAACATGGAGTTCACTAAGATATTGAGGGCTTGGAGAGAGACAATCATCCAAGTCCACGAAGAGTCAAGCGGGCCACCAAGAGGATAAGGCCTTAGGCCCCATCAATTAGTTAGCGATTAGTTAATGATTAAGTAAGAGCATGGGCCGGCCCATCTCGTTCCAAAAGCATGGGCCGACTTTTTCCTTTTCCTAGCCTTTAGGGTTTTAGTCACTTTAGCCTATAAATAGGCTTGCTTTGTAAGGTTTTAGGTAGACGTTTTATCAATAAAGTTTTGCATATTTTCGATTCTTCTTGAGAGAGAGATTCGACCCCTTTACTTGCTTTGGCAAGGGTTTTGAGCAGTCTTGCGTCCTGTCCTAGATTGTTCTACCGACCTATTCCCCTGGAGTATTCACCTTCATCGGAGTGTCGTCTACCGTCTTGAATCAAATCGTGTCGTCCGTTTGGTTCTAGATCCCGCAATTCCAAGCGTTGGACGTCCTCGCTAGATCCTTGGGCAAACGTGCTACGTGTCTCGAAACGTGTTGATCGAGGAACGTATCAGTTGGCTTCAGAGCTTTGGTAGAGGTATCTTCCGTTATATCCGTAGTTGTGTCTTAGTTTTTCATTATTTCCGCTGCCTTGTTCTAACAAAAAAAAAAAAATCTGTTCGTTAGCTTTGTTGCTTGTTGAGCCGTTTCCTTTCCTTTTGTTGTCTAGAAATTCTGGTAGTTGTTCTTAATGTTTGTCCATTTGAGTCTTCAAGTCTGTCCGTTGCTGCCTTGTTAGTTTTCTTAAAACAAAAAAAAAAAGGGAACAAACAAAATCTGTTTGCATCGCTTGTCAAAAAAATTTCTGGCCGCTAGTTCTTTTGGTCGCGTCAATTCTGGTTAGTTGTGTGTTGTTGTTGCTAGTCCTAATCTGTCCAGATTTCGTACCCTTGTGACAACCATTCTGTCCAGCAATTAGCCATAGCCGAATCTGCAAAAAAAAAAATAAAAAATAAAAAAAGAGAAGACGGCTAGGGTTTGTCTAATTCCGCGGCTAGGGTTTCCATTGATTGCTGAATCTGTCCAAGCCTTGTTTGGGGCCATCCAAGCTGTTTTAATTAGTTTTCTAAACTGACTTGTGGATTAAACTTGTTGGAGTTGAGAATCTTGAAGGAAACTACAACCATCTAGGGTTTCTTGAGTTCTTGGAATTAAATCTTGAAGTTCTTGAAAGTTCTTGGTAACTCTTGGAGTTCTTGGCTGATTAGTTGTGGGACGTAGGGCTGACCAGAAATCTGGTGTGTGAACCTCTCTCCGTCCAGGCTTAGTTGCATTTGTTAAGTCAAAAAAAAAAATAAATAAATAAACAAACAGAAACGCAAAAGACAAGAGGGAAAGAAAAGAAACATTCGGCCAACACAAATCCAAGAAGGAAGCCGTGACCCTTTATTGCCAAATCTGTCTTGTTATTTCTTGTTTTCAAACCAGAAAATTACATCAAGCAAAGAAAAGAATTCAAAAGTTTTGACCAACCTCTTCTTGAAATTCTTGGTTACCTTGAGCCTTGATCACTTGAACAACCTTTGTTTGTGGTTCTTGACCATCTTGAACTTTAAACACTTGCACCTCTCTTCGAATAAAAAGTCTCTTGTATGATCTTGCATCCATACGTGGCTTTCTTGGTTGAGGAGTGAATTTCTTGGGAGATTCTTGAGTAACATCACTCGCATGTTCTTGGGAGTCCATTAGAGCCGAATTTCTGGAATCACAAGAGCTAATTTCTGGAGTCACAAAGAACCGAATCTGCCTTGAAGGAGAGAGAGCCGAACTTCTTGTTCTTGGAGTAGAGGGAGAGCCGAATTATTTGGGTAAGTTGCGGCTGTGAAGAGGGAGTCTTATAGGGAGTATAGCCGACTTTGGGAAGGCCTTCAAGAGGAGGAAATCTGGAAATTTCAGAGTTCCAAATCTGGTTGGTGTTGTGAGAGTAAAGTGTGCGGCTGCTAAGTGGGATTTGAACCGACCTTGGGGTGGGTTTGAGAGGGAAATTTCTGGAAGCTTGCGGGTAGGAGAGAGGAGGAACCGAATCTGTCTTGAGAAGAGTTAGGAAGTTTCCAACTCCAACTTGTTTTCCAACTTCGTTTAGGAGACTAAGTAATATACTTGGATAACTCTTGGACACTCCTATATTTTCTCCTCCATTTTTGGATATCATACTACATTCTCTCATCCTTTTTAAGGAAACCACTCCTACATCTTAGGAATTCTTAGAGTTTCCTTTCTTGGAAATATTTTTTTCAAATCTGTCCGCCACCCTTAAGCTCTCCAAAACCGTCTTTCCCTTCACCGAAAAAAAACAAAGAATTCTTGCGTACTCTTGTGGGGATAAGTTGGTGACAATCACTGGACTCGAGCAACCTTTCTCAACTACCTAACCCAACAGGTAAAGGTATTTGGTAAGTCCATTAGAGTGAGTTTCGCCCAATTAGGTAAAGTCGAGACACGTAGCACGTTTGCCCAAGGATTACTACGCCGAGGACGTCCAAAACGAGCTTGCGCTGGACAATTGCCTGGCCGGGATCTAGACCAACGGACGATGCAAAGGATTTGTACACGATTTGATTCAAGACGTTAGACGACACTCCGATGAAGGTGAATACTCCAGGGGAATAGGTCGGTAGAACAATCTAGGACAGGACGCAAGACTGCTCAAAACCCTTGCCAAAGCAAGTAAAGGGGTCGAATCTCTCTCTCAAGAAGAATCGAAAATATGCAAAACTTTATTGATAAAACGTCTCCCTTTATGCTTACAAAGGAAGCCTATTTATAGGCTAAAGTGACTAAAACCCTAAAGGCTAGGAAAAGGAAAAAGTCGGCCCATGCTTTTGGAACGAGATGGGCCGGCCCATGCTCTTACTTAATCATTAACTAATCGCTAACTAATTGATGGGGCCTAAGGCCTTATCCTCTTGGTGGCCCGCTTGACTCTTCGTGGACTTGGATGATTGTCTCTCTCCAAGCCCTCAATATCTTAGTGAACTCCATGTTGGTCTTGAACGTTCCTTGAATTGCTTAGCCCGTGCACATGTGACTGGGCCCAATGGTACTTGAACTGGGTCATTGGTGGGCCAAGGTCCGTGCACACATCAGTCCCCTCCTCTTAAGAAGGATTTGTCCTCAAATCCAGATGGGGATGGAAGATACTAACAAGAGTTAGTAGTATGACAACTCAAATCGATAGTGCGTTTGGAAGTCAGCCACGTTGGGAACAAATGAAAGGTCACGAGCCAAGTTAAATGTCGTTTGGTCAGCTTCATTAGGCTCTCAAACAAGGACATGCGCCAAGATAGGAAAGAGCTTGTGTAAGGCTCGCGAAACTTCCAGGTAGCAATCCAAAGCGCTCTAATCATCCTTCGGCCGTGCATTGTTATAGTGTCACCATTCTCATGCACAAGATAAGGATCTTCAGAATGATGCTCATGGGAGCAAGAGAAATTCCAAATCGGGTTTTTCAAGGTGGTATGACTCGTCCCTGGTTGTTGCTGATTTGGCACAACTTGCCTATTTGGAGGTGAAACATTGAACCAATCAGGTTGCACTTCCCTAGAAGTACGAACCAGTGATGTAAGACCAACGTTCGGATCTTTATTGACACATTTGTGGGTATCACCCGACAAAAGTGGCAGCAATGAAGTGAGACGCACTCCATACGAATCATATGAATTTGTGCAAGTTGGAGTTGGTGAAGTAAGCTCGTGGTGACCAGCTTTTGGACATGTGAAGAAGCCCGAACGTGCTCCACTTTCAGCAGGAATAAGCACGAAATCGGGTTGCAAGTTCTTAACCATAGTTGGAAAATTTTGGACAGCGTTACAACCTACAAAAACAAAATAACCTTCAACTTGAAGCAATTCGGAAATCGGGTAAAGAACTAATGGTACATTATCAACTAGATGGTAAGAAGGTGTAGAACAAGATGGAAATGAGAAAACTCCCTTTGACACTTCAATATTCCTTCTACCAATTGATTCAACTTGAGATGCCAGTGCTAGTCCTTTACACTTCTCTTTAACACCTACATGAGAGCAACAAGAGTTAGTGCTAGTATCATGCTCAAAATAAGGCAAAGGTGAGGAATGAACCATAGGTAGAGAACAAGCAGTAGAATCTGAAATTCCCCAACTATGACTAAGGAGTTGCAACCTAATTTCGTACTTGTTCCAGATGCATGTGGCGCGAACGCATGTGATTCGTATGGAGTGCGTGTCACTTCATTACTACCGCTTATGTTGGGTGATGCACACAAGTGTGTCAATCACAATCCGAATGCTACCCCTACCTCCCTGGGTCATGTTTATATGGGTGTACAACACGGGTGGGTCAACGTGTCCTAACCCCTCCAGCTTGGAAAGTTGAGTCCAGATTTCAGCAATGCTAGGTCGAACTGTACCATCTTGCATCCAACCAGATTCGGGCTGTTTTTAGTCCCAACCCAAACTCGTTACAAGTGCACAATGAATGCCCATACTCGACAGACAAATTGGAGAGCTTGTTGTTGCAGACCTGGAACGTTGGACAAGCCTTACACACGTTCCCTTCTTACCTTGGCAGAATGGTCCTTGTTCGAGAGGCCCTTGAGCTTGACTAAAGAGACATGTGCACGAATTATATTAATCATAAACATTACAAGTGTTTTCAAATCCAAAGAGGGCCACTATGTGGAAGATTTGAGGCGTCATAACTGGCAAACTCTTGTTAGTACATTCTCTCCCATCCAGATTTGAGGACAAATCCTTCTTAAAGGAGGGGACTGATGTGTGCACGGATGGCGAGATGGATAGCGGCTTTAAACTCAAGACTCCTCATAGAGCCCCTCGAAGGTGATACGAGTCAAGCTATGCCATCAGATAAGGTTCAAGTCCCACTAGGACTGGTTACACGAGATCGAGCAGTTCATTCAGCTTCACCACAGCAAAGACGTTATAAGGCACAGACACGCTTTATAAGGATACGTCTTCTGCCATTTAATCGATTCACCATAGCAAAGTCATTATAAGGTGTGGGCACGCTTTATAAGCTCAAGTCGTCTGCCCATCTAGTCACATTTGCTATTTTAGTTAAGTCGTTTGTAATAAGGGCTTAATGGTCCATAGTCTTGCTTTAATTACCTAAGCGATGACCTCATAAGGTTATTTACCTAAGCGATGACCTCATAAGGTTGTTTACCTAAGGGATGACCTCATAAGGTTTGGTCAAGCCCACAATTCTTAGTCTTATGGAAATAGTCAAGCCTACAATTGTTAGTCTTAGTCAAGACCACAACTCTAGACTAGTTCCACATTTAGTTGTTCATCTCTATGTAAGGCTATAAATAGCCCACACTTCCAATGGTTTTAGGCATTGAATCAATAAATCAGATTTTGAGAGTTTTCTTGGTTTCTCCAAGGCTTCTTGAATACCTTAGAATTTCTCTAGGTGTTCGTGACTTATCAATCTAGAATCGCACTAGGTTGTGGCGTCTTCTACCATTATACCAAGGTTCGTTAACCACGTGATTAACGGGTTGAGGTCATCCGCTCCAAACTTGGTGTCCTCTTGTCGATCCTGAATCTAATCTTTTACGGGTTTCGTCACAAGGTTGGCGACGTTCGTATCAGTTGGTATCAGAGCTAGTTAAGAGGTATCACGTTATATCCCTTTATTTATTTCCTTTCGAGTCAAGTTGTCCAAAATTCTGTTTTCATGTTCTAAGTTTGCTATCCGCAATTTCCAGATTTGTTGCATCGTGTTCTTGCGTTATTTTTCCAGATTTGTTGCATCATAAACTTGCGTCTAGTTGTTGTTAATTGCTGTGGTTAGCCTTGTTTGGTCCAGCCTTTCTTTTGTGTCTTATTCTAGATTCTTTGTTTGTGTTTGTGTCTTGTTTCTATCCTGTTATATCCATTTAATTCCAGTCTTTTGTTCTATTTGATCATCCGAGGTTACTGTTCATCCGAAAAAAAAAAATATAGCTGGCTGACCTTACAAAATTCTTGAAAATCTGTCTTGATCAAAACTTGGGTTTCTTGAAGTTCTTGATTGTTTAAAACCACAATCTTGAAGTTCTTGGAACTTTAGTTGGGATTCTTGAAGCCAACCAAAATCTGTCTTGATCAAATCGTGAAATCTTGGATTGTTTTGGGAGGAAATCATCTTCAATTTCGTGTGTCTTGAATTCTAGAAATTAACATCTTGAATTCTTGAAAGAATCTTGAAGTTTCTGGGTTTTGGGAACCAAATTTTGGTAAACAACAAGGCTGCAAAATTCCAGCAGCCAAAATCCTTGTCGTTCTTTCTTTCTTGATCAATCTTCTTTATTGATCACCACAACAATCTTCTTTCTTGATCAAGAACATTTAAGCCACAAAATTTGACTCTTGAAAGCCTCCAGAATTGACCATTGATAAGAAGAAGAATGTTCAGCCATGAAATTTGACTCTTGAAAGCCAGCCTCCATAAGCCACGAAATTTGACTCTTGAAAGCTTCCAAATTTGACCATTGATTGTGATAAATGCCTTTCCTAAAAGCTGACCATCAAAAAAAAAAGAAGAGCACCAAAACAACCACCAACCCTACTCCAATTCCAAGTTGGATTTGATTAGTTTAGTCCAACTTGAATAAGGCTGTCCAGATTTACTTCAATTTCGTTTTTACAGCCTGTTAAATCCTTTTTGGGATAGGAAAAGGGGATTAGTTCCGGAATAATCCAAAAATTTCCACTATCCATTATTTCCTAAATTGCTGCAACAAGAGCAAGTGTTGGTGCACTCTTTAGGCAGTTGTTATTGAGTCAAATCTTTATAGCTTTCTTGAATCAGTTGTTCTGCTTATTTTTTCCAGTAATTTCCAGCCAGAGTAGTGTCCAAATTTCCAGCTCTTGTATAGAGTCATTTGCCAAGTTTTTGTGTTGCATAACTAGTAGTCCTTTTGTCGTGCATCTACGCATTTTTTCCAACAAATTCCAGCAGATTATTTTTTCCAGTTCTTTTGAGTCATTTTTGTCTTATACCTCCTCAAATTTCCAGCTTATAACGAGCCACATTTGAGTAGATTCTTGTGCGAAGCTAGTTGAACTTTTCAGGGAAATTTTCTACTTTCTTCAAGGGAAGCAAGCAGAACCTTGAGAACATTAGAGTGTTTTAAACACTTGAGTGATACACGAGTGACGAGTGTAAACATGTGAGCTTGTGTGGTAAGGAAAAATATCTTTTGTTTCACTAAATTTTTGCAAGTTTCCTCAATACATCATGGCGAATACGAGGCATTTAAAAGCTAGCTTACAACATCTTCTTCCTGATCCTAAGGGAGTCGAAGAAGTGGCATTACGTGGTGTAAATGAGCAGTTGGACATCGTCAAATCTCAGTTGCATTGTTGGTTTTATACTCGTTGTGGTGTCAAAGATAAAACATGCAGCTTGGCCATTGATAGGAGTTGTGAAGTCAATCTTGCAAGCGCTATCATGGTTCACAAATTAAATCTTCCAACCATTGATCATCTTCAACCGTATAAGTTGTCGAGTGCTCATGGTGATGTTTGGGTTACTAAACACACACTTGTACCTATTCAAATTGGCAAATATGTGGATGAGGTGTTGTGTGATGTAGTCCCAATTCAAGTGACACATGTGTTGCTAGGTAAAGCGTGGATGTTGAGGCGAGAAGTTAAATATGATAGACATACTAATAAGTATTCCTTCTTATTTAATGGTCGTCGTTCTGCACTTGTACCACTTATTTATGACCAACTTTGTATTGATCTAGCATACATGAGAAGTGAACATGAGCGTTATAGTATGAAGAAAGAGCTAGATGAGGGAATTGTGACTGATGAGGTAAAATCTGAGGGAGTTGAAAAGGAGAAAGAGGCTGAGAATAATGAGAGGAAAAAGACAGCTATTGAGCATGAGAAAGAGATTGAAAAATCCAAAGTGTTGACTGAGGAAGCGAAAGAAAGAAGGGATAATGCACTGATTTTAAGTTTCAACAAAAATGAGAGTGAGGGGACTTATTGCCATTCTAACAACCTTAACATTGCTCTGTCTAGTGTTCCTTGTTTTGTGCAGGTTAAGCAAAGTGCAATCGTTTTGATCTTACAATGTTCCATCCCAAAGACGCTTGTGCAATTTGCTAGTTTCCATGGAGTTTGTCTTCTAGGAGTTAGATCAAATTGGTTCCCATTCATGGAATCAGATAATTTCAAAACTGTTCACGTCTTTGGAGGATCAAACTATGTGTACCCTCAAGACCTTAGAACCGACCATGTTCCACGAGTTTACACAAGGAGCGAGGTCTTCAATGGTCACTACAATACCTATGCTCATCTTGCACCTAGTCCACTTGAAGCTCCAACTTCACCAAGTCAGCTTCCATACTTTGCAAGCTTATTCAAGTTTGAGGAGTATGATTTCATAGGATCTACATTGCATCACTTTGAGGATCCTTACCTCATGATCACAAGCGATCAAGTTGGGCATACATTGAAACTGGTTCGTGAGATTCAAGGTTCAACAATGTTTACTTTCCAGCTTAGCAAGTGGTTTATGCATTGGATGAAAATTGTGGTAATCATAACAAAATTGACTCGACGGCATGTAACTCTTCTTATCATCATTCATGCTTCAATTTGTGGGCAAATTGCTTTCAAGAGAAGGGGAATGATACGAGTCAAGCTATGCCATCGGATAAGGTTCAAGTCCCACTAGGACTGGTTACACGAGCTCGAGCAGTTCATTCAGCTTCACCGCAGCAAAGACGTTATAAGGCACAGACACGCTTTATAAGGATACGTCTTCTGCCATTTAATCGATTCACCATAGCAAAGTCATTATAAGGTGTGGGCACGCTTTATAAGCTCAAGTCGTCTGCCCATCTAGTCACATTTGCTATTTTAGTTAAGTCGTTTGTAATAAGGGCTTAATGGTCCATAGCCTTGCTTTATTTACCTAAGGGATGACTTCATAAGGTTGTTTACCTAAGGGATGACCTCATAAGGTTGTTTACCTAAGGGATGACCCTCATAAGGTTTGGGTTCAAGCCTACCATGTTAGTCTTAGTCAAAGACCAAACTCTAGACTAGTTTCCACCTTAGTGTTCATCTCTATGTAAGGCTATAAAATAGCCCACACTTCAAGGTTTTAGGCATTCAATCAATAAATCAGAATTTGAGCCGTTTCTTGTTTCCCAAGGCTTCTTGAAATACCTTAGAAATTTTCTAGGTGTTTGTGAACTAACCATCTAGAATCGCACTAGTTGTGGCGTCTTCTACCTATTATACAAGGTTCGTTAACCACGTGGATTAACGGGTTGAGGTCATGCCGCTCCAAACTTGTGTCCCTTGTTCGATCCTGAAGCTAATCTTTTAACGGGTTTCGTCACAAGGTGGCGACGTTCGTATCAGAAGGCTTGAAGGATTTTAATCGGGTTATCTACACCATGACCCAAGCCCATGAAGAGTCAAGTGGGCCTCCAAATGAGTTGGCCGAATAGGGCCTTAGGCCTTAGTAGTTATTTAGCAATTGATTAGTGTTTAAGTAAGAGCATGGCCGGCCCATCTTGTCCCAAGACCATGGGCCGACTTTTCCCTTTCCTAGTCCCTTTAGGGTTTCAGTCACTTTAGCCTATAAATAGGCTTGCTTTGTAAGGTTTTAGGGAGACGTTTTATCAATAAAGTTTTGCATATTTTCGATTCTTCTTGAGAGAGAGATTCGACCCCTTTACTTGCTTTGGCAAGGGTTTTGAGCAGTCTTGCGTCCTGTCCTAGATTGTTCTACCGACCTATTCCCCCTGGAGTATTCACCTTCATCGGAGTGTCGTCTACCGTCTTGAATCAAATCGTGTCGTCCGTTTGGTTCTAGATCCCGCAATTCCAAGCGTTGGACGTCCTCGCTAGATCGCTTGGGCAAAACGTGCTACTGTCTCGAAAACGTGTTGATCGAGGAACGTATCAGTCCCTTTTAGGCCTCTCGGCTCTCTCTTCATCCTCACTTGCCGAATAATCCTCATAATTTGCCCCTTTTGTACCATGGTGGTTTCGGGTGTGAGATCTGGATCGAGAGCCCCTCGTGAAGCTCTTGGAGAGTTCATCAAATCGGTTGTGCATTTCCTCCATTTGTTGCTCACTAATCCGCTTTAGTTCGGATTTCATAGCGTTGAACATCGACGTGTAGTCGGCGGTTTGGTTAGTTTGCTTCCATGTCTTTCGTTTTGCCCTGTAACGTTAGTGACCAAGCAAATAATACAAATAGAACCTCACTTCACTCGCTAAGTGTTTCACTCACACGTGTTTTCACTCCAAAGCACTCGAATGACCTTACCAAACTTCCTTACCTTGCCGGTTTGAGTAGTTTGAGAAATGCCGCACAAGGTCCTCAATTTGTTCACCAAACTTCCCACAAGAGTAACCAAGAGCAAGACACAATTTTGGAAGCAATGTGGACGGGATAGAGGGTAGTTTGGACTGTTTCCTAGGGCAGACAGATTAGGAAAGTGTGCGAAAATGGAAAAGGAAACAAGCAAACCCTAGTTTCCTAATTTGAGTGGACTTATCCAAGTGGAATTAGGAGAGTTATGTCCACTTAGTTTCCTAATTGAATTTGGAAACAAGTTAGTTGTTGGAAACCTTTTAGAAAACCTTTTCTTCTTGTAACAACTTTTAGGAACTTCCAATTTCTACTCCAAGAAGGATTGTACAAAACAATTTCGGTTCCAACTCCCGAAAGAACAATTCGGTTGGAAACCTTTTGTACGGTTGGAAGGTAGGCTATTAAAGACCCACCCACGTTAGCCTTAACTTGCAAGCACAAGGTCAAGCTCGGATTTTCTGTTCAAACACACCCAAGGCAGTTTCGGATGTTTGTTCAAGACAATAGCAACTAGATGGAATCTCAACAACGTGACGCAATCAACCCTCCTCAGGCTCCCCCCCCAATGGGTTACCCAAGATATTCCCTAGATAGAAGCAAAGACTCCAAGAAAGCCTTTCACCAATGCTCGAGAGTACAAGAAATTGTTCGCTAGACGGACGAAACAAATTTCCAAGAATCAAGAGGTTCAAGAAGTAGTGGACCGAAACTTTGAAATTTTTTTTTCCTTTTTGTAGTCTTGGATACAAGATGTAATCCGTGATTGATTTGGCAATAAACTTCGGACTTTCTTTCTTGTTTTTCGTTTCTTTTTTTTTTTTGACTTATACGACCAACACAACACAAGCTTGGCCGATTGGATTATTTTTCGGATTTGGTTCAGCCAATTCACACGCACAAGGAATCTTCAAGAACTTCGAGATCCTTCAAGAACTTTCAAGGAAGTTATCAAGAACTTCAAGAATTTCAAGATTGTGGTCATGAAACTCAAGATTCTTGTAGGTTCTCTCAAGATTCACAAATACCAACAAGTTTCACCACAATTCAGATTTGAAAAACCAAGTAAACAAGTTGGATAACTCAAAACAATGATACCAGAAATTATGGACAGCAATAGACAAGCCAACGATGGAACACAAGACAGAATTTCAAGGCACTATGGACGGAACTAGAAAACGCACTTGGACAGATTTGTGGAGACAATTATGGGGAGATTCAAGACAACGAACCAACACAAGAACAGACAGAATATTGACGACTCGCGACAGGGTACAAAAACGGACAGAAATTCGGCGCAACAAGGGAATAAACTCGGACAAATTTGACACATAAGTAAAATCCAACTACGGCCCGATTGCAAAACACAATGATTGAACACAAAACGGACAGAAATTGACGACGCCAATGGCAAAACAACTTCGGACAGATTTGTGAACAACGAAGAAACAACTAGCGATGCAACAAACAAACAAGACAGCGGAAAAATAGGAACCCTAAAAGGAACTAGACAAGAACAAGTAAGAGGATATAACGACTTAATACCTCAACCAGCTCTGAAGCCAACTGATACGTTCCTCGGTCAACTCGTTCCGAGACACGTAGCACGATTGCCCAAGGACCTAGAGGGATACTCAACCGTTTGGATTACGGAACCTAGAACCAAGAGGGACGACTCAACTCGATTCAAGGCGGTAGAACGGCGACTCCAATTGAGGTGGTTACTCAAGTAGATAGGCCAGATGAACAACCAAGGACGTCACGCGTGATTGCTCAAATAACCCTTGCCAAGCAAGTAGGAATGTACTCTCGAAATTGTAAGAGAACAAATTGAAATTTTATTATCAAAAGTGTCTAACCTTTGCTGGTACAAAAGGCGCCTTTTTATAGGCTAGAAACCTTTGTGGTCAAGGATTGGCGGCCTACCAACCTAAACTAGAAAAGGAGCTCGATCCACTCTTGAACATGAGTGGGCCGATTGTTTGACTCCAATAACTAATAAACTATTAATTAAAACACGACTAACAAACCAACTAACAACTAATGACTCGATAATGATCAAAACCAACTAACAACTCATACGACTAACAATGCTAACATTCCTAGTGCTCGGCCCAAGTAGCTAAGGCCGCGCTTGATGCTTCCTTGACTTGGATCAATGTGTAGATGCCATGATTAGCAACTTCCAAGCCTTCAATTTTCCTATGGAAGCCTTGAGTCAAGGCCGCCATCCGTGCACACACCAGTCCCCTCCACTTGAGAAGGATTTGTCCTCAAAACTGGATGGAAATGAATGATACTAGCAAGAGTTGGAGTATGAAACCTCAAATCTAATGCCACCACATATTGGCCCTCTTAGATTGAATGATACTTGCATACGTCATGATTATTATAATGCGGTGCACATGTCTCTTGGTCAGTTTGAAAATGCTCACAGCCAGCCAAGAAAACTCATGGCTTTACTCCAATGACTCCTCGAAGATAACGGATATAGCTTCGGTTACATCTTTTTGGATCCTCCAAAATGCAACTGATATAATGAAGAACACTTTGAACACGTTCAACTGCATTAGACTGATCATCACTTGGAACACTTGTTGCAAAAGGGTAAGAAGGCATAGGACAAGATTCAAGGGCAAGAACGCCCTTTGAAACTCCATTACTCCTCCCAACAAGCAAAACAGACTCATGGGTGAAGTTAAATACCAATGGATCGTAAAGGGATGCAACACTTAAGAGGCAAACTTCATGAAGATTCTGATATTCACCAATGGAGTTAGGGATGGAACATGCCATGATCAACTCATTCTCTCCTTGCTTAACCCGCGACAAAGCAACTACTCTCGAAGGCAATGCCCTATCGAGTTCATCAACATTCAAGAGTACATGTTTGCAAATCATGAGTAATACAGGCTGATCAGAATTCACACACTTCCTAACTTCCTTAGCCTTGATTATCATGTTTTGCTTCCTAGTGCTTGATTTAATCAGTGTATGACCCTTGGCCGAATGCTCATTTGTGGAAGTGGAGCAATTTCCAGATTCGGCCGTCTTTTGTTTCCTCTTTTGTCGGTCTAAGTCACATTCTCGTTCCATTGTGCAAGAGAGTGTACTTATTAGATCTACCATCAAAAGTGACATGCTTATCAAATTGCCAGGGTCTTCCTAAAATTACATGGGTAGCATGCATGGGGACAACATCACAAACAACTTCGTCAATGTAGTTGCCAATGGAGAAAGGAAGACGTACCTGTTTGTAGACACGTACTTCACCATCTTCGCTTAGCCATTGTAGTCGGTACGGGTGTGGATGTCTAGTCTTTGGAAGTCCCAAGCTCTCTACCATGAGCAAACTTGCTACATTGGTGCAACTCCTACCATCAATGATGAGACTGCACACTTTGTCACTTATTTTACATCGAGTGTAAAACAAGTTCTCTCGTTGCAATTGCTCATCTTCTTTGACTCGGGCGGTTAGCACTCGTCGTGCCACCAAGCAACCAATTTCTCTTTGAGTAGGAGAGCACTCTTCCTCGGCCGAGTCATTCTCCAAGCAGTTATCCTTGGAGAAGGTCGGCATCTCCTCACAATCATCATCATCAGATACGACTCCTCCATTGTGAGTTATGAGCGTGACCCTTTGATTCGAACATTGAGATTGGATATGTCCGAATCCTTGGCATTTGAAGTACTTAATGTCCCTACTCCTAGGCTTAGGAATCTCTTGAGCCGACTTTGAAGTTGACCTAGTTGTATCAACAAACTTGTTAGCGGTAGAATTGGAATTTCAGTTAGGAAGGTTACCTTGTGTTCGGCTAGAAGTGGTTGGTATAGCCGATTGTCCAACTTCATGTGATGTTCTTCTCAGCTGGTTTCCCTTCCATACATTCGGATTTGAGGTTTGGTGGGGTCGGCCACCTCTCCTCAGTTTCCTTCCCCTTTCGGCCTTGATGAAGGTCACTCATATCCAAATAATGTTGAAGCTCCAAGGCCACTTGAAGTTCAGGGTTTAAACCACGAAGAAATCTTGCCATCGTGACCTCACTATCTTCTTGGATATTAGCCCTCATCATGGCCGAAATCTCCTTGTAATAGTCCTCCACACTCATGTTGCCTTGAGTGAGGGTTTGCAGTTTTTAATGGAGATCGCGGTTGTAGTAGCTTGAAACAAACCTCTTACGCATCATGGCCTTGAGTTCACGCCAAGTTCGGACTTGTGGTTCACCGTTTCTCCTCCTTCCAGTCCGTACTTGATCCCACCAAACGAGTGCGTAGTCGGTGAACTCAACAGTGGCGATCTTCACCTTTTGTTCCTCGCTATAGTCACAGCAATCGAAGACCATCTCGATTCGGACTTCCCATTCCAAGTACGCCTCAGGGTCACTTCTACCTTGGAAGGTGGGAATTTTGATTTTAAGTCCCTTAAGTGCATCCTTGGTAGTGTCCCTTTTAGGCCTCTCGGCTCTCTCTTCATCCTCACTTGCCGAATAATCCTCATAATTTGCCCCTTTTGTACCATGGTGGTTTCGGGTGTGAGATCTGGATCGAGAGCCCCTCGTGAAGCTCTTGGAGAGTTCATCAAATCGGTTGTGCATTTCCTCCATTTGTTGCTCACTAATCCGCTTTAGTTCGGATTTCATAGCGTTGAACATCGACGTGTAGTCGGCGGTTTGGTTAGTTTGCTTCCATGTCTTTCGTTTTGCCCTGTAACGTTAGTGACCAAGAAAATAATACAAATAGAACCTCACTTCACTCGCTAAGTGTTTCACTCACACGTGTTTTCACTCCAAAGCACTCGAATGACCTTACCAAACTTCCTTACCTTGCCGGTTTGAGTAGTTTGAGAAATGCCGCACAAGGTCCTCAATTTGTTCACCAAACTTCCCACAAGAGTAACCAAGAGCAAGACACAATTTTGGAAGCAATGTGGACGGGATAGAGGGTAGTTTGGACTGTTTCCTAGGGCAGACAGATTAGGAAAGTGTGCGAAAATGGAAAAGGAAACAAGCAAACCCTAGTTTCCTAATTTGAGTGGACTTATCCAAGTGGAATTAGGAGAGTTATGTCCACTTAGTTTCCTAATTGAATTTGGAAACAAGTTAGTTGTTGGAAACCTTTTCTTCTTGTAACAACTTTTAGGAACTTCCAATTTCTACTCCAAGAAGGATTGCACAAAACAATTTCGGTTCCAACTCCCGAAAGAACAATTCGGTTGGAAACCTTTTGTACGGTTGGAAGGTAGGCTATTAAAGACCCACCCACGTTAGCCTTAACTTGCAAGCACAAGGTCAAGCTCGGATTTTCTGTTCAAACACACCCAAGGCAGTTTCGGATGTTTGTTCAAGACAATAGCAACTAGATGGAATCTCAACAACGTGACGCAATCAACCCTCCTCAGGCTCCCCCCCCAATGGGTTACCCAAGATATTCCCTAGATAGAAGCAAAGACTCCAAGAAAGCCTTTCACCAATGCTCGAGAGTACAAGAAATTGTTCGCTAGACGGACGAAACAAATTTCCAAGAATCAAGAGGTTCAAGAAGTAGTGGACCGAAACTTTGAATTTTTTTTTTCCTTTTTGTAGTCTTGGATACAAGATGTAATCCGTGATTGATTTGGCAATAAACTTCGGACTTTCTTTCTTGTTTTTCGTTTCTTTTTTTTTTTTGACTTATACGACCAACACAACACAAGCTTGGCCGATTGGATTATTTTTCGGATTTGGTTCAGCCAATTCACACGCACAAGGAATCTTCAAGAACTTCGAGATCCTTCAAGAACTTTCAAGGAAGTTATCAAGAACTTCAAGAATTTCAAGATTGTGGTCATGAAACTCAAGATTCTTGTAGGTTCTCTCAAGATTCACAAATACCAACAAGTTTCACCACAATTCAGATTTGAAAAACCAAGTAAACAAGTTGGATAACTCAAAACAATGATACCAGAAATTATGGACAGCAATAGACAAGCCAACGATGGAACACAAGACAGAATTTCAAGGCACTATGGACGGAACTAGAAAACGCACTTGGACAGATTTGTGGAGACAATTATGGGGAGATTCAAGACAACGAACCAACACAAGAACAGACAGAATATTGACGACTCGCGACAGGGTACAAACACGGACAGAAATTCGGCGCAACAAGGGAATAAACTCGGACAAATTTGACACATAAGTAAAATCCAACTACGGCCCGATTGCAAAACACATTGATTGAACACAAAACGGACAGAAATTGACGACGCCAATGGCAAAACAACTTCGGACAGATTTGTGAACAACGAAGAAACAACTAGCGATGCAACAAACAAACAAGACAGCGGAAAAATAGGAACCCTAAAACGAACTAGACAAGAACAAGTAAGAGGATATAACGACTTGATACCTCAACCAGCTCTGAAGCCAACTGATACGTTCCTCGGTCAACTCGTTCCGAGACACGTAGCACGATTGCCCAAGGACCTAGAGGGATACTCAACCGTTTGGATTACGGAACCTAGAACCAAGAGGGACGACTCAACTCGATTCAGGGCGGTAGAACGGCGACTCCAATTGAGGTGGTTACTCAAGTAGATAGGCCGGATGAACAACCAAGGACGTCACGCGTGATTGCTCAAATAACCCTTGCCAAGCAAGTAGGAATCTACTCTCGAAATTGTAAGAGAACAAATTGAAATTTTATTATCAAAAGTGTCTAACCTTTGCTGGTACAAAAGGCGCCTTTTTATAGGCTAGAAACCTTTGTGGTCAAGGATTGGCGGCCCACCAACCTAAACTAGAAAAGGAGCTCGATCCACTCTTGAACATGAGTGGGCCGATTGTTTGACTCCAATAACTAATAAACTATTAATTAAAACACGACTAACAAACCAACTAACAACTAATGACTCGATAATGATCAAAACCAACTAACAACTCATACGACTAACAATGCGAACATTCCTAGTGCTCGGCCCAAGTAGCTAAGGCCGCGCTTGATGCTTCCTTGATTTGGATCAATGTGTAGATGCCTTGATTAGCAACTTCCAAGCCTTCAATGTTCCTATGGAAGCCTTGAGTCAAGGCCGCCATCCGTGCACACATCAATCCCCTCCACTTGAGAAGGATTTGTCCTCAAATCTGGATGGAAATGAATGATACTAGCAAGAGTTGGAGTATGAAACCTCAAATCTAATGCCACCACATATTGGCCCTCTTAGATTGAATGATACTTGCATACGTCATGATTATTATAATGCGGTGCACATGTCTCTTGGTCAGTTTGAAAATGCTCACAGCCAGCCAAGAAAAACTCATGGCTTTACTCCAATGACTCCTCGAAGATAACGCATATAGCTTCGGTTACATCTTTTTGGATCCTCCAAAATGCAACTGATATAATGAAGAACACTTTGAACACGTTCAACTGCATTAGACTGATCATCACTTGGAACACTTGTTGCAAAAGGGTAAGAAGGCATAGGACAAGATTCAAGCGCAAGAACGCCCTTTGAAACTCCATTACTCCTCCCAACAAGCAAAACAGACTCATGGGTGAAGTTAAATACCAATGGATCGTAAAGGGATGCAACACTTAAGAGGCAAACTTCATGAAGATTATGATATTCACCAATGGAGTTAGGGATGGAACATGCCATGATCAACTCATTCTCTCCTTGCTTAACCCGCGACAAAGCAACTACTCTCGAAGGCAATGCCCTATCGAGTTCATCAACATTCAAGAGTACATGTTTGCAAATCATGAGTAATACAGGCTGATCAGAATTCACACACTTCCTAACTTCCTTAGCCTTGATTATCATGTTTTGCTTCCTAGTGCTTGATTTAATCAGTGTATGACCCTTGGCCGAATGCTCATTTGTGGAAGTGGAGCAATTTCCAGATTCGGCCGTCTTTTGTTTCCTCTTTTGTCGGTCTAAGTCACATTCTCGTTCCATTGTGCAAGAGAGTGTACTTATTAGATCTACCATCAAAAGTGACATGCTT
>NW_020861606.1:0-17502 GCF_003713205.1 Coffea eugenioides
TCTTGCACGGAAAAGCTTTCACTTGACTCCTTGCCGTCTCTATTCGCTGTGCCTTTTCCAGGGTCTGGCTAAATGTATCCAACTGGGCAGCCGCCAGTGCCTCTTGTATTTCCACGTTTAACCCCTGGACAAATCGACGAATTCTCTTTCGGTCTGTTAGTACTAACTCTGGAGCAAAACGGGAGAGTTTGGTAAATTGTGTCTCGTACTCGGCCACACTTAACGGCCCTTGACGCAAGCGGATAAAGTCCTCTTCCCGCCTTTCTTGAACAATCGGTGGCAAATACTTCTCATTAAACTCACGGGTGAAATTGACCCAAGTCCTGGGGGTCTGCTCTCGTTCCCACTTAGCCTTTATTACATTCCACCAAGCTCTGGCTGGTCCCTCAAATTGGAAGACAGCAAAAGATACCTGCCGTTCCTCTGAATACCCGAGCACAGCGAATATATCCATCATGCGGTCCATCCATCTCTCAGCTAAGTAAGGGCTAGGTTCACCTATGAATTTCGGGGGTGCAAATTTTTGGAACCGTTCGAGGGCACGGTCCACTCCCTCGTGATTGCCCGAATTATTTACAGGGTTTTCGGCACTATTCCCATGACCCTGACCCTGTTGGTCCACCATTCGTGCCAGTAATTCTGTCATCCGTTGTATGGCTGTAGCTACTTGGTTATCAGCTTGGTGGTTCGAAATTTCATTTTCTACCATTTCGGGTTCTGGTCTCCGTCCCCTACCTTTTCCTCGGCCTCGGCTTCGTTCCCTACCTCCATCGCGGCCACCGTCTTCCATTTGTTTTGAAAACTTTACCATATAAAACACACTAAATGATCAAACTTTTTGAACATGCATATACAGGTTTATGCCAAAGATATGCACAAATTAGCCAAAATGCAGTTAGTACCAAAATACTAAACATATCGATTTCAAAACAATTCAACAAGACAACAAAGTAATTCAAGTCAACGGTCCTAACGCAACTCTCCTGTGGAGCCCACCTAATCCACCAGCACTGCCCCGACGACCCTAGGGTGCAAACCTAAAGAATAGGTCCAAATAGTTAACTGCAACATTAAGTAAGCACCAAGTCGATCCACACTGGGACTGGCCATCTCCAAGTGTAATCAACTCAATCCCCACTTTGCCTTATGGAAAAAAAAATTACAAAAGTCCAATATCAAAAGCCTAGCATTCAATATTTACCTTAATAACCAAATACCCCACAGTCCGGCATCCTAAACTTCAAGCCTAGGATACACTACAGAGATCTGAAGCCTAAGCTCTGATACCAATTGTGACGGCCCCACCTCCCCCTAGGGCGTACCCCAGGGTTCGGCGGGTCGCCTGCCCAACTCTCGCCGGGACTCACTCACTCACTACGATCCTCAAATAGTTTACAATATAAATCTCAAAAATTACATCAAATTCTTCAATAATTACATAAACGAGTATATCAAGTTATACAAACCACGAGTACCAGAAGTACCCTAGAAAAGCTGATAACTCTAACCACCATGACAAATATATACAACTTCCTATTCCACTTATAACAAATACAAGTTCAACTTATCTAAACACCTTCCCGAGCGATCCTCGCGTCGGCCCCCTGCTAAGGAAAACAAATAGAAAGGGGTAAGCTATATGCTTAGTGAGTAACCAGGGGTAAAAATGTAGTTTTTACATGTCAACATTTGACCAGTAAGAGCAAAGCAAAAGCAGAAAAGTAACACTACATAGTAAGGATACGGGTGGCTCCCAAGCCAACTCTTTTGTCGAGTTTGATCACTGGTTGACCCTTAAGATCCTGAGCTACACAGCTCACTTCTCTTGCCCAAGTCACGAGCAATAAATGCTCTAAAATATTTTTCAAGCAATAAATACTCTAGTTCAAGCAATAAATGCTCTGGTTCAAGCAATAAATGCTCTCAAGCAATAAATGCTCTGGTTCAAGCAATAAATGCTCTGCAAATATTCACAAGCCATGAATGCTCTATAACAAATCATAAAAATCATATTTCACAGGTATGAATAGCAATTAATGGGGTTTAGATCGAGTGCGATAAAGTACACCCTCGCCTAAGTGCCCATTCATAGTAAACTCATTTTTTGTATTGAGTTACACAGAAATCCTGATCACTCACCTAAAGAGCAAGTATAACGAGAGAAAGTACGGAAATGAATTCAAGTCGCTAGCTAGTGGGCCCCACCGGCTCCGTCTAGCCCGCCTTCGCCTGTAACAGAAGGTTGAGCCATATCATCACACAAACAACTACTAAAGGACGCAAATTAAACAAAACGGCAAAATCGGCACATGCACGCGTGCGGAAACGGCAACGGAAACGGCCAGATTTGGCACCAAAAACCGTTTTCATCAAAAGTTAGGCTGGGAATGTCGGATCAAAGTGGGTGAGACACCACTTCGAAGCTATGAGGAAGGGCTACCATTCTCATGAAGACACCTTAATCTAGATCTGAATGGAAGCAGGTCGAAATTATGGAAAACAGTACCAGAAATTTACGTGTTCGGGTGACGAACAGGGTTTGTTTGCTGGACCATAACTCACAGCTCACAAATCCAAATCAAGAAATTCCAAAGGCGTTGGAAAGCTAGGACATAAGGCTATAACGTTCACGTTTGGATCAAAAGCTGAATCAATACAGAGAATGGAGAAAAATGGGTCCAAACATTCCTGTCAGAACTGTCCAAATTCGAAGGCAGTTCTGACAACCGATCTTGTTTTGGTCACAACTGGAGCTACGGGACTCGGATTTGGATGAACTTTATACCGTTTCGAAGCTGAAACCAAGATCTATATTTCTTATGAAGGGGTCAACACCCAGATCGTACGTTATCAAAACAGACAAAACAGGGCAGAAGCTAAATGCAGAACGTACGTAAATTCCAGGGTACAAAACAGGTGCGAGTGTTTTGGCTATAACTCGAGCTACCTCAGTCCAAATCAAGTGATTCCAAAACTATATGAAATCTAAGAAACAGGGCTACATTTCATCAGAAGGCCTCAACAACCAATTCGGAAGCATTCCTGACCAAAACAACCAATTACAGAAGCAATTCTTCAATTCGGGTAAAACCAGGACAGCAATAGTAATTTCAACTTTTCTCATTCTACACTACTCCGATTGATCTGAAATTTTGTAGACACCTCTAAAATGTCATTCCATACAACTTTCATGTTTTAAGCCGAGGCCAATTCGGCCTCTAACTAGGAGTTATAAAACCGGACAGAATGTAGCTTCATGAACCCTAGGTTTTTCCATTTTCTTCCAAAACAGAAATTACTTGCAATCTTCCACTTTTTCCACCTTCTAGATGCCTTATATACCATTTCCAATCATCATACAAAGCCACAACATATGAATCATATTAAATCAGAAAATTCATGATTAAATAGAAAATGTCATCAATCTTCACCATAAGTCATGAAATCATCCAAAAAATCACTTGTTCAACTATCACACCTACTAATTTCATCTCATAACCAACAAGGAAACAATTTCTTAACCACTTACCTTACAAACACTAGATACAAGGTAGATGAGAGTCTCTCCCTCCAAACAAAAACCACCAAGCACTTCAATCACTCCTAGTAAGTAAGTTTTATGAAGGAATTTGAGAAATAAATGGTTGGATTACAAGATTTGGGCAAGAAAAGGGAGCAAAAATTGAAGAGCTCTCTTTCTTTTCTCTCTAGAGTTGGCCGACCAAGAAGGTGAAAATGAAAGACAAATTTTGGTCAAAATTGGTTTAGTAAAGGTAAAGAAAGACTAGTCAAATGCCAAGCTCCAATCACAAGGCAACATGTGTCCATTCCAAGCTTATCTCATTTCTTTTGTCTTGCAAGAATTAATGAACTAACCAAACCCCTAATTATCTCATAACACCATGTAATATAAACCATATATACAAAGCTACTCCAAATGAACCACATTTACCGCACTTATCACACTAGTAGGTCCCACGTCCGGTATACGCTCTTAAATTCTCAAAAACTACCCGATACTAGAAAAATCATTTTAAAACTATTTTTGCTCATAAACTTTATCTGGGGAATTTTTCTAATAAAGAAAATGTAGAAAAGGATGGCGATTAAATAAAATAAACCCTAGAAAATTAGAAAATTTCTGGGTTCTCACTCTAATTCTTTTCGGGGCGTCACAAACTCCCCCTCTTAAAAGAATTTCGTCCTCGAAATTCATACCTTTGGTGTCCCTGATCGGCCTAGAAATGTTTCCCCTCGTCCCTGATTTATTTCCTCTCCTCGACTTCTGAGGGCACTGAGCAACTAGGTGTTCATTGCTACCACATCGGAAACATCACCGATTTTTCTCTTTCTTCCAACAGGTATCTTCCGTATGGTTAGTGGCCCCACAAACATCACATACTCTTCTGGTTCCCAACATTGATTCCCCATGTGAGACACCACTTTGGGGCCCTTTTCCTGCCTGATCTTCCTTTGTTTTACCTTGATTCGGAGTCCCCACTGGTCGTGTACCACTGACTTCCTTACTTCTCTTACTAGGCGGCTCGCTTCTCGAGCTTTGCTCACCAGTGTAGGTATAGGTGTCAGATGGTGTCCTCTTCTTGTCACGGAAAGCTTTCACTTGACTCCTTGCCGTTTCTATTCGCTGTGCCTTTTCCAGGGTCTGGCTGAATGTATCCAACTGGGCAGCCGCCAGTGCCTCTTGTGTTTCCACGTTTAACCCCTGGACAAATCGACGAATTCTCTTTCGGTCTGTTAGTACTAACTCTGGAGCAAAATGGGAGAGTTTGGTAAATTGTGTCTCGTACTCGGCCACACTTAACGGCCCTTGACGCTGGCAGATAAAGTCCTCTTCTCGCCTTTCTTGAACAATCGGTGGCAAATACTTCTCATTAAACTCACGGGTGAAATTGACCCAAGTCCAGGGGGTCTGCTCTCGTTCCCACTTAGCCTTTATTACATTCCACCAAGCTCTGGCTGGTCCCTCAAATTGGAAGACAGCAAAAGATACCTGCCGTTCCTCTGAATACCCGAGCGCAGCGAATATATCCATCATGCGGTCCATCCATCTCTCAGCTAAGTCAGGGCTAGGTTCACCTATGAATTTCGGGGGTGCAAATTTTTGGAACCGTTCGAGGGCACGGTCCACTCCCTCGTGATTGCCCGAATTATTTACAGGGTTTCCGGCATTATTCCCATGACCCTGACCCTGTTGGTCCACCATTCGTGCCAGCAATTCTGTCATCCGTTGTATGGCTGTAGCTACTTGGTTATCAGCTTGGTGGTTCAAAATTTCATTTTCTACCCTTTCGGGTTCTGGTCTCTGTCCCCTACCTTTTCCTCGGCCTCGGCTTCGTTCCCTACCTCCATCGCGGCCACCGTCTTCCATTTGTTTTGAAAACTTTACCATATAAAACACAATACAAAACACACTAAATGATCAAACTTTTTGAACATGCATATACAGGTTTATGCCAAAGATATGCACAAATTAGCCAAAATGCAGTTAGTACCAAAACACTAAACATATTGATTTCAAAACAATTCAACAAGACAACAAAGTAATTCAAGTCAACGGTCCTAACGCAACTCTCCTGTGGAGCCCACCTAATCCACCAGCACTGCCCCGACGGCCCTAGGGTGCAAACCTAAAGAATAGGTCCAAATAGTTAACTGCAACATTAAGTAAGAACCAAGTCGATCCACACTGGGACTGGCCATCTCCAAGTGCAATCAACTCAATCCCCACTTTGCCTTATGGAAAAAAATTTACAAAAGTCCAATATCAAAAGCCTAGCATTCAATATTTACCTTAACAACCAAATACCCCACAGTCCGGCATCCTAAACTTCAAGTCTAGGATACACTACAAAGATCTGAAGCCTAAGCTCTGATACCAACTGTGACGGCCCCACCTCCCCCTAAGGCGAACCAGAGGGTTCGGCGGGTCGCCTGCCCGGCTCTCGCCGGGACTCAGTCGCTCACTACATTCCTCAAACAGATTACAATATAAATCTCAAAAATTACATCAAATTCTGCAATAATTACATAAACGAATATATCAAGTTATACAAACCACGAGTACCAGAAGTACCCTAGAAAAGCTGATAACTCTAACCACCATGACAAATATATACAACTTACTAGTCCACTTCTAACAAGTACAAGTTCAACTTATCTAAACACCTTCCCGAGCGATCCCCGCGTCGGCCCCCTGCTAAGGAAAACAAATAGAATGGGGTAAGCTATATGCTTAGTGAGTAACCAGGGGTAAAAATGTAGTTTTTACATGTCAACATTTGACCAGTAAGAGCAAAGCAAAAGCAGAAAAGTAACACTACATAGTAAGGATACGGGTGGCTCCCAAGCCAACTCTTTTGTCGAGTTTGATCACTGGTTGACCCTTAAGATCCTGAGCTACACAACTCACTTCTCTTGCCCAAGTCACGAGCAATAAATGCTCTAAAATATTTTTCAAGCAATAAATGCTCTAAAATATTTTTCAAGCAATAAATACTCTAGTTCAAGCAATAAATGCTCTCAAGCAATAAATGCTCTGGTTCAAGCAATAAATGCTCTGCAAATATTCACAAGCCATGAATGCTCTATAACAAATCATAAAAATCATATTTCACAGGTATGAATAGCAATTAATGGGGTTTAGATCGAGTGCGATAAAGTACACCCTCGCCTAAGTGCCCATTCATAGTAAACTCATTTTTTGTATTGAGTTACACAGAAATCCTGATCACTCACCTAAAGAGCAAGTATAATGAGAGAAAGTACGGAAATGAATTCAAGTCGCCAGCTAGTGGGCCCCACCGGCTCCGTCTAACCCGCCTTCGCCTGTAGCAGAAGGTTGAGCCATATCATCACACAAACAACTACTAAAGGACGCAAATTAAACAAAACGGCAAAATCGGCACATGCACGCGTGCGGAAACGGCAACGGAAACGGCCAGATTTGGCACCAAAAACCGTTTTGATCAAAAGTTAGGCTGGGAATGTCGGATCAAAGTGGGTGAGACACCGCTTCGAAGCTATGAGGAAGGGATACCATTCTCATGAAGACACCTTAATCTAGATCTGAATGGAAGCAGGTCGAAATTATGGAAAACAGTACCAGAAATTTACGTGTTCGGGTGACGAACAGGGTTTGTTTGCTGGACCATAACTCACAGTTCACAAATCCAAAACAAGAAATTCCAAAGGCGTTGGAAATCTAGGACATAAGGCTATAACTTTCACGTTTGGATCAAAAGCGGAATCAATACAGAGCATGGAGAAAAATGGGTCCAAACATTGCTGTCAGAACTGTCCAAATTCGAAGGCAGTTCTGACAACCGATCTTGTTTTGGTCACAACTTGAGCTACGGGACTCGGATTTGGATGAACTTCATACCGTTTTGAAGCTGAAACCAAGATCTATATTTCTTATGAAGGGGTCAACACCCAGATCGTACGTTATCAAAACAGGCAAAACAGGGCAGAAGCTAAATGCAGAACGTACGTAAATTCCAGGGCACAAAACAGGTTCGAGTGTTTTGGCTATAACTCGGGTTTCCTCAGTCCAAATCAAGTAATTCCAAAACCATATGAAATCTAAGAAACAGGGTTACATTTCATCAGAAGGCCTCAACAACCAATTCGGAAGCATGCCTGACCAAAACAACCAATTACAGAAGCAATTCTCCAATTCGGGTAAAACCAGGACAGCAATAGTAATTTCAACTTTTCTCATTCTACACTATTCTGATTGACCTGAAATTTTTTAGGCACATTTAAAATGTCATTCCCTACAACTTTAATGTTTTAAGCCAAGGACAATTCGGCCTCTAACTAGGAGTTATAAAACCGGACAGAATGTAGCTTCATGAACCCTAGGTTTTTCCATTTTCTTCCAAAACAGAAATTACTTGCAATCTTCCACTTTTTCCACCTTCTAGATGCCTTATATACCATTTCCAATCATCATACAAAGCCACAACATATGAATCATATTAAATCAGAAAATTCATGATTAAATAGAAAATGTCATCAATCTTCACCATAAGTCATGAAATCATCCAAAAAATCACTTGATCAACTACCACACCTACTAATTTCATCTCATAACCAACAAGGAAACAATTTCTTAACCACTTACCTTACAAACACTAGATACAAGGTAGATGAGAGTCTCTCCCTCCAAACAAAAACCACCAAGCACTTCAATCACTCCTAGCAAGTAAGTTTTATGAAGGAATTTGAGAAATAAATGGTTGGATTACAAGATTTGGGCAAGAAAAGGGAGCAAAAATTGAAGAGCTCTCTTTCTTTTCTCTCTAGAGTTGGCCGACCAAGAAGGTGAAAATGAAAGACAAATTTTGGTCAAAATTGGTTTAGTAAAGGTAAAGAAAGACTAGTCAAATGCCAAGCTCCAATCACAAGGCAACATGTGTCCATTCCAAGCTTATCTCATTTCTTTTGTCTTGCAAGAATTAATGAACTAACCAAACCCCTAATTATCTCATAACACCATGTAATATAAACCATATATACAAAGCTACTCCAAATGAACCACATTTACCGCACTTATCACACTAGTAGGTCCCACGTCCGGTATACGCTCTTAAATTCTCAAAAACTACCCGATACTAGAAAAATCATTTTAAAACTATTTTTGCTCATAAACTTTATCTGGGGAATTTTTCTAATAAAGAAAATGTAGAAAAGGCGGCGATTAAATAAAATAAACCCTAGAAAATTAGAAAATTTCCGGGTTCTCACTCTCATTCTTTTCGGGGCGTCACAAACTCCCCCTCTTAAAAGAATTTCGTCCTCGAAATTCATACCTTTGGTGTCCCTGATCGGCCTAGAAATGTTTCCCCTCGTCCCTGATTTATTTCCTCCCTCGACTTCTGAGGGCACTGAGCAACTAGGTGTTCATTGCTACCACATCGGAAACATCGCCGATTTTTCTCTTTCTTCCAACAGGTATCTTCCGTATGGTTAGTGGCCCCACAAACATCACATACTCTTCTGGTTCCCAACATTGATTCCCCATGTGAGACACCACTTTGGGGCCCTTTTCCTGCCTGATCTTCCTTTGTTTTACCTTGATTCGGAGTCCCCACTGGTCGTGTACCACTGACTTCCTTACTTCTCTTACTAGGCGGCTCGCTTCTCGAGCTTTGCTCACCAGTGTAGGTATAGGTGTCAGATGGTGTCCTCTTCTTGTCACGGAAAGCTTTCACTTGACTCCTTGCCGTTTCTATTCGCTGTGCCTTTTCCAGGGTCTGGCTGAATGTATCCAACTGGGCAGCCGCCAGTGCCTCTTGTGTTTCCACGTTTAACCCCTGGACAAATCGACGAATTCTCTTTCGGTCTGTTAGTACTAACTCTGGAGCAAAATGGGAGAGTTTGGTAAATTGTGTCTCGTACTCGGCCACACTTAACGGCCCTTGACGCTGGCAGATAAAGTCCTCTTCTCGCCTTTCTTGAACAATCGGTGGCAAATACTTCTCATTAAACTCACGGGTGAAATTGACCCAAGTCCAGGGGGTCTGCTCTCGTTCCCACTTAGCCTTTATTACATTCCACCAAGCTCTGGCTGGTCCCTCAAATTGGAAGACAGCAAAAGATACCTGCCGTTCCTCTGAATACCCGAGCGCAGCGAATATATCCATCATGCGGTCCATCCATCTCTCAGCTAAGTCAGGGCTAGGTTCACCTATGAATTTCGGGGCTGCAAATTTTTGGAACCGTTCGAGGGCACGGTCCACTCCCTCGTGATTGCCCGAATTATTTACAGGGTTTTTGACACTATTCCCATGACCCTGACCCTGTTGGTCCACCATTCGTGCCAGTAATTCTGTCATCCGTTGTTTGGCTGTAGCTACTTGGTTATCAGCTTGGTGGTTCGAAATTTCATTTTCTACCCTTTCGGGTTCTGGTCTCCGTCCCCTACCTTTTCCTCGGCCTCGGCTTCGTTCCCTACCTCCATCGCGGCCACCGTCTTCCATTTGTTTTGAAAACTTTACCATATAAAACACACTAAATGATCAAACTTTTTGAACATGCATATACAGGTTTATGCCAAAGATATGCACAAATTAGCCAAAATGCAGTTAGTACCAAAACACTAAACATATTGATTTCAAAACAATTCAACAAGACAACAAAGTAATTCAAGTCAACGGTCCTAACGCAACTCTCCTGTAGAGCCCACCTAATCCACCAGCACTGCCCCGGCGGCCCTAGGGTGCAAACCTAAAGAATAGGTCCAAATAGTTAACTGCAACATTAAGTAAGAACCAAGTCGATCCACACTGGGACTGGCCATCTCCAAGTGCAATCAACTCAATCCCCACTTTCCCTTATGGAAAAAAAATTTACAAAAGTCCAATATCAAAAGCCTAGCATTCAATATTTACCTTAATAACCAAATACCCCACAGTCCGGCATCCTAAACTTCAAGCTTAGGATACACTACAAAGATCTGAAGCCTAAGCTCTGATACCAACTGTGACGGCCCCACCTCCCCCTAAGGCGAACCAGAGGGTTCGGCGGGTCGCCTGCCCGGCTCTCGCCGGGACTCAGTCGCTCACTATATTCCTCAAACAGATTACAATATAAATCTCAAAAATTACATCAAATTCTGCAATAATTACATAAACGAGTAAATCAAGTTATACAAACCACGAGTACCAGAAGTACCCTAGAAAAGCTGATAACTCTAACCACCATGACAAATATATACAACTTACTAGTCCACTTCTAACAAGTACAAGTTCAACTTATCTAAACACCTTCCCGAGCGATCCCCGCGTCGGCCCCCTGCTAAGGAAAACAAATAGAATGGGGTAAGCTATATGCTTAGTGAGTAACCAGGGGTAAAAATGTAGTTTTTACATGTCAACATTTGACCAGTAAGAGCAAAGCAAAAGCAGAAAAGTAACACTACATAGTAAGGATACGGGTGGCTCCCAAGCCAACTCTTTTGTCGAGTTTGATCACTGGTTGACCCTTAAGATCCTGAGCTACACAGCTCACTTCTCTTGCCCAAGTCACGAGCAATAAATGCTCTAAAATATTTTTCAAGCAATAAATGCTCTGGTTCAAGCAATAAATGCTCTGCAAATATTCACAAGCCATGAATGCTCTATAACAAATCATAAAAATCATATTTCACAGGTATGAATAGCAACTAATGGGGTTTAGATCGAGTGCGATAAAGTACACCCTCGCCTAAGTGCCCATTCATAGTAAACTCATTTTTTGTATTGAGTTACACAGAAATCCTGATCACTCACCTAAAGAGCAAGTATAACGAGAGAAAGTACGGAAATGAATTCAAGTCGCCAGCTAGTGGGCCCCACCGGCTCCGTCTAGCCCGCCTTCGCCTGTAGCAGAAGGTTGAGCCATATCATCACACAAACAACTACTAAAGGATGCAAATTAAACAAAACGGCAAAATCGGCACATGCACGCGTGCGGAAACGGCAACGGAAACGGCCAGATTTGGCACCAAAAACCGTTTTGATCAAAAGTTAGGCTGGGAATGTCGGATCAAAGTGGGTGAGACACCGATTCGAAGCTATGAGGAAGGGCTACCATTCTCATGAACACACCTTAATCTAGATCTGAATGGAAGCAGGTCGAAATTATGGAAAACCGTACCAGAAATTTAAGTGTTCGGGTGACGAACAGGGTTTGTTTGCTGGACCATAACTCACAGCTCACAAATCCAAATCAAGAAATTCCAAAGGCATTGGAAAGATAGGACATAAGGCTATAACTTTCAGGTTTGGATCAAAAGCTGAATCAATATAGAGCATGGATAAAAATGGGTCCAAACATTCCTGTCAGAACTGTCCAAATTCGAAGGCAGTTCTGACAACCGATCTTGTTTTGGTCACAACTGGAGCTACGGGACTCGGATTTGGATGAACTTTATACCATTTCGAAGCTGAAACCAAGATCTATATTTCTTATGAAGGGGTCAACACCCAGATCATACGTTATCAAAACAGACAAAACAGGGCAGAAGCTAAATGCAGAACGTACGTAAATTCCAGGGTACAAAACAGGTGCGAGTGTTTTGGCTATAACTCGGGCTACCTCAGTCCAAATCAAGTGATTCTAAAACCATAATAAAGCTAAGAAATAGGGATATATTTCATAATAAGGCCTCAACAACCAATTCGGAAGCATTCCTGACCAAAACAACCAATTATAGAAGCAATTCTCCAATTCGGGTAAAACCAGGACAGCAATAGTAATTTCAACTTTTCTCATTCTACACTGCTTTGATTGATCTGAAATTTGGTAGGTACCTCTAAAATGTCATTCCCTACAACTTTCATGTTTTAATCCAAGGCCAATTCGGCCTCTAACTAGGAGATAAAAAACCGGACAGAATGTAGCTTCATGAACCCTAGGTTTTTCCATTTTCTTCCAAAACAAAAATTACTTGCAATCTTCCACTTTTTCCACCTTCTAGATACCTTATATACCATTTCCAATCATCATACAAAGCCACAACATATGAATCATATTAAATCAGAAAATTCATGATTAAATAGAAAATGTCATCAATCTTCACCATAAGTCCTTACAAACACTAGATACAAGGTAGATGAGAGTCTCTCCCTCCAAACAAAAACCACCAAGCACTTCAATCACTCCTAGTAAGTAAGTTTTATGAAGGAATTTGAGAAATAAATGGTTGGATTACAAGATTTGGGCAAGAAAATGGAGCAAAAATTGAAGAGCTCTCTTTCTTTTCTCTCTAGAGTTGGCCGACCAAGAAGGTGAAAATGAAAGACAAATTTTGGTCAAAATTGGTTTAGTAAAGGTAAAGAAAGACTAGTCAAATGCCAAGCTCCAATCACAAGGCAACATGTGTCCATTCCAAGCTTATCTCATTTCTTTTGTTCTTGCAAGAATTAATGAACTAACCAAACCCCTAATTATCTCATAACACCATGTAATATAACCCATATATACAAGCTACTCAAATGAACCACATTTACCGCACTTATCACACTAGTGGGTCCCACGTCCGGTATACGCTCTTAAATTCTCAAAAACTACCCGATACTAGAAAAATCATTTTAAAACTATATTTGATCATAAACTTTATCTCGGGAATTTTTTTTTTAATAAAGAAAATGTCGAAAAAGGCAGGCGATTAAATAAAGAAACTCTAGAAAATTAGAAATTTTCCGGGTTCTCAATCTCATTCTTTTCGGGGCGTCACAGAGTCTACGGTATTGGTTACTTCTGTAACGTTGACGGAGTGTCAACTGTTATTTCGATCAAGTTTCGGTGAAGCAAATGAGAATTTGGCTCCTGAGAGCCACCCGTATCCTTTTTGTCTATGGTGTTTGTTCACTTCTTTATTTGATGCACATATGTGATTAATTGAATATGAAGTTCCATGTTTCTTACTGCTATATGTCTGGTACCTCATTGAGCGCAAGCTCACCCCTTTCCGTTCCTTTTTGTTTTCCTTACAGGAAAATAAATACTTTTGGATTGCATTTGACAATTGGTTGCCGAATTGAGCTAGTTGGACATATCTTTTGTATAGCTCATTGATTGAAACCCTAAATGTATTTTTGGGTCCGTTTCTCTTTTGATTTGGCAAACCATACTCGTATCCACTTTTGAATCACTTTGGTATGCCACTTTGGATTGTATCTGCTAAATTTCAACATGTAAATATTTGCTTGATGTTTGGTTGGGTTTTGACGTGTCGGTTACTATTCATGACCGACTCCGGTTCCATTTTTTTTTTATTTTGACATCTTGACTTGGTTACGCGCGTTTGTATGTCCCGAAACGTAGATCGCTCTAAACTGAACGACTGAGTCCCGGCGAGAGCTGGGCAGGCGGTCCGCCGAACCCTCTGGTTCGCCTTAAGGTGAGGTGGGGCTGTCACAGGCGGTATCAGAGCTTAGGCTTCCGATCTCTGCAGTGTATCCTAGGCTAAAGTTTAGGATGCCGGACTGTGGAATTTATTTTGATTTGACAGTTAAGGACTAACTGCTCGTTCGAGCATAAACTATGAATTGCGAGTGTTATCGGCCTTTAATCCTTTCCGTGGTATTGGAGGATCATAGATAGGTACGTTGGGTAGGAATTTCGATTGTAGATAGTTTACTCTTGGGACTGGCCAGCTCGAGATGTGAATTATCTTATTTCGAATTCTCGTGCCCGAGTACTCTAAAGTTGAGGTGGCGTTAAGTACTTGGAGTTTTCATTTTGGAAACATGAACAGGCTTTGTCTGACTAGAATGAGCATAAGAGGTCAATGGACATTTAGTTTGGATGGTAAGTGACGTGAGAGACTAGACGGGCTGATACTGGGACGACTTCACCTTTTCCTTTTGGTTCGCCCGTATTGTACTACCACCTGACGTTAGTATATGTATTTGTGTACTTGCTTATCCGTCTTTTGCTATGGCGTGTTATGTGCGATATGTTATGTGTGTAATTGGTATGATGGATTTTGTTATTTTAGTCAATGTACTGCATTCATGCATTAAAGTACCCCCTTTTGGAAAGAAAAGAGAGAAAACAAAAATCTATATATATATGGAGGGGAAGACGTAGTCGCGGACATGGTCATAGCTGTGGAACAAAACGAGACCGAGAGTCAAGAGAAGAAATGGAGGAAACAACAGCTGAACAAAACATGGACCGAGAGTGCCACTTGTATTCAAGACTTTATTATGACCCATTGTTTTGCCCGACAGGCTACCATCTGAGTTCCAGCAATTCTGTGAGATGGCACATTGGATTGAGCTGTATAAGGAAATCGCGGTTCTTCGAGACGAAATAGAAGTCCAAAAGAAACTAGCCGCATACTGGGAAGGGCAATGGAAGCACGAGTACACAGAGAAAATTGAGCTCTTGCACAAGAATTTAGAGCTAAAAAGGAAATACGAAGGGATTTTCGAGGAGGCCTTAGCAATGGCACAAAGCACTACTTGTATGGGGGTTCCAGAGAAAACTCAAAGGACAAAAATTGCAAGTCCACAAGTGAAGACCTTCCATGCAAAGAAAAGGAGCACATTTCTTGAGAGTCAGAAGCCAGAACAAGATAAGCGAGGTAGACCATTTGCTAAGAAGGGTCGTGGAGCGGGTGGTGTGACAATTTGTGGTTATTGTAAGAAATCTAATCATATTGAAGTGGATTGTTGGAGAAAGGGGAGGAGATGTCTGCGCTGTGGGAGCGCCGAGCATCAGATTGCTAATTGCCCGGGATTATTGCACGAAAAGAAAGGGACCCAGCAGCCAACCCAGACCGACCCTGGACCGTCAACTAGAGAAGGGACTGGAATGAAGAGCCTCGTTTCTTCTAAGGACGTAGAAGGTACAGGCTACTGGTTACTTTAGATTTGATAGATTCCTTTGAGAAAAAATTTCGAGGGCGAAATTTCTTTAAGGGGGAGAGAGTGTGAGAACCCGTAATTTTCCATTTTCTAGGTTCTAGAATCTTTCATGGCTTGTTTTCTGCATTTTCGTGCTTAGGAAAATTTCTAGATAATTTTAAGGAGCAGATATAATTTTTAGATGATTTTTCTAGTATCGAATAGTTTTTGAGAAATTAAGAGCATATACCGGACGTGGGACCCACTAGTGCGAAAAGTTCGGAAAAATTCGGCCAACTAGGTTAAGTTTTGGATACTGAAATTAATTTACCGGGTGTTAAGAGATAAGTAGAGGATACTAAGTGGATTGGTATGAGGGAGACAAAAGTTAGGCAAGCATTAAATGAGGTGACAAGTGTCACCATAGGATTGGTTCTTACATAAGACCACTATTCACCTTTTTCTATTTGACCAAATAAATCACAAAATTAACCAAAATTTCACCATTTTCTCTTCTCTAGTGGCCGGCTCTTACTCTCAAGAAAGAAAGAAAGAAAACTCTCCAAGTTGCTTCAATCTTTGCTCCAATCTTCTAAATCAACCATTAGATTTTGTTTTTGCTCCATAGAAACACTTAAGGAAGTGTTAGTGAGTTGATTTGTGGAGTTATTTGGAAAGCTAAGAGGACCTATTGCTCTCTCTCTCTTGTTTCTAAGGTGAGTTATGAAGAACCACTCTCCTTCCTCTAATGATGCCTAATTTATGATTAGTGGTGGTATGTGATGAAACTTTATGGATTACATCTTGATTTGTGGTTGAATTAGTGAAGTTTTTTATTTATTGGTGATTTTCTGTTTTAATATGAACATGATTGTGTGGCTATCTATGATGATTGGAAATGATGTATAATGACTCTAGAAGGTGGAAAAAGTGGATATTTGCAACCAATTTCTGGTTTGGAAGAAATTGTAGAAAGTTAGGGTTTTCTTGGGAACATTCTGCCCGGTTTTGTAGCTCCTAGTTAGAGGCCGAATTGGCCTTGGCTTAAAACATGAAAGTTGTAGGGAATGACATTTTAGAGGTGCCTACAAATTTCAGGTCAATCGGAGTAGCGTAGAATGAGAAAAGTCGAAATTACCCTTGCTGTCCTGGTTTTACCCGAATGTAAGAATTGCGCCTGTAATTGGTTGTTTTGGCTGGAATTGCTTCGGAATTGGTTGTTGAGGCCTTCTGATGAAATGTAGCCCTGTTTCTTAGCTTTCAGCTGGTTTTGGAATTTCTGGATTTGGACTTGGATAACCTGATTTATGCTGTTTCCCCTAGAATGTGTTCTGTGAATCTGTTTTTGTGATTTTGGTGTAGTATCTTGCATTTTTGACCTAGTTACACTCGAAACTGGGCTGAGTGACCTTCTATAATATTCTAGCCCTATCTCTTAGTTTCGAAACGGTGGGTCTTGGACCTTCATCCGATACTCGTAGTGGCTTTGGTACCATTACCGCAAAGTGACGTCAAAACAGTTTTTTTAAGGGTTAAAGCTAGTTCCATTCCCGGATTTTTCTGGATTCCTCTATTGCTTATGTATGCTTATGGAACCCTATTTTGGTAGTATTTGGCATTGGTTTATGACTTGTAATCGAGTCTTATTGTGTTTATTTGAATAGTTTAGGGCTTGACTTTCATATCCGGTCATTTCCTAGCTAAAGTTTGTACTTGAATGCCATTAAGCCTAGTGAACGGCTTTTGGGAATGAGATTATTTTTGTACGAGATGTTGGGACTGATTTGAGGAAATAATGAAGCCATGATGGCTGGAAAATAGGTAAACACAAGGGATATGCTGTCGAAATTTTACTTGAAGGTTAGTTGGATTTACTTGTGATTTGAGCGAAGGGCTTTTGGGTTGTTTGAGCCAAGGTCTTCATGTTACCTTTTCGTTTTCCAAAATCATGTTTTGCACCATTGCTTTAGTAATTATTTGGCGAGGCATACGTCTGGTAGTCGAGCCTCACATATACTCGATTTTTGAAAGTGGAACCTTCAATTGTTTTCCTTGGATTATTTTATGGTTTCTTGGTGATTAAAACTCTCTTTTGGGAGGTATCTGTACTGACCCCGGTGAGTGTTCCACTACCTGCTAC
>NW_020861607.1:0-111456 GCF_003713205.1 Coffea eugenioides
CATTTTGCATCGCCACTAGCCGTGGGTCAGTCCCACTAGTGAGCATTTTATTGTGTATCGCCACTAGCCGTGGGTCAGTCCCACTAGTGAACATTTTATTATGTATCGCCACTAACACTTCATTTCACTTCACTTTGTCATGATTTAAATTTTGTTCGGGTCAGTCCCATGATTTAAATTTCGTTCGGGTCAGTCCCATGATTTTAAAGTTTGATCGGGCCAGTCCCATGATTTAAAGTTTGTTCGGGCCAGTCCCATGATTTAAATTTCGTTCGGGTCAGTCCCATGATTTTAAATTTTGTTCAGGTCAGTCCCATGATTTAAATTTTGTTCGGGTCAGTCCCATGATTTAAATTTTGTTCGGGCCAGTCCCATGATTTTAATTTTGTTCGGGCCAGTCCCATGATTTTAATTTTGTTCGGGTCAGTCCCATGATTTTAATTTCGTTCGGGCCAGTCCCATGATTTTAATTTCGTTCGGGCCAGTCCCATAATTTTAATTTCGTTCGGGTCAGTCCCATGATTTAAATTCATTCGGGTCAGTCCCACGTTCAAATTTCTTGTTCGGGTCAGTCCCATGTTTAAATTTCTTGTCTGAGTCAGTCTCATTAAAAGGGGTCAGTCCTCATTTCAAAAGCGTCAGTTGCTCGAGTAATTTGCAGCCAAATAACACAGGTGGGTATTTGGTGTCTACTTCTTTGTCTCAAGTTTTTCCAAAACTCAGACAAAGAGGGGCAAACTTTAGACACCAAAATTTAATTTATTCTTATTCTTATTTTTATCATCTATTTTTATTTACTAATCTCATGATTTTTTGTTTCAGGCATTTTTTTTAGCATTTTATAGTATTTTAGATTACTATTATCATTTTATTCTAGTTTTTTATTTATTTATTGTTGCTCATTTAGTCGTTTAATTTATTTTAAGACTTTTTAGTATTGAGATTCGTCGGAAAAGAAAATGGTTCAAAAAATATATGTTCTATTTCTTTTATATTTAAGTTTATTGTTTGTTAGTTGGAAAAAGAGGAAAAAGGAAAAATCCTCACAAAAATTAAAAATTTGTTTTAGCCCTTTAGATTTGGATTTAAAGCACTTTAGTGGCAATAAATTTTCTATTAAGAATTAATTTTTGTTGTTTAAACTTGAATGAAAAAAAAAATGAGAAAAAAAGGACACGCGCTATTTCCTCATTCTTTTTACGGCTTCGGACAACACAGAAAATTGCAGCTGGCCATTTCTTCCATTTTTTTTACTCATTTTTCCGTTGCATTTTTTCCTCCAAGTATTCTCAGTACAATGCCAACGGATCTTGGTGTTAAGTTCCAGAATCAATGCCCATCTAAGGGCCCAAATTCTTGCCAAAAATGCAGCTCCAATCCCCTCCCTTTGTTCTAGGTTTTGGGGGGTTTCGGCAACTATAAAAGCTGAGGATAACAAGCCAGAGGGAGAGAGGGCGGCTGGGAGAGTTTGACGACTAGGAGAAAATTTGGAACAAAAGAAATGGGGTGACGGCTGAGAGCAGAGGGTCTTGAGGGCTGATGAAAGAAAAGAGTGGACGGCTATGCTGGATAGAAAAGTGAGTGATGGCTGAAACAGAGGGCAGAGGGAGAGTGAAAAGGGTGAGTGAGAGAGCCGAGGGAAAAAACCAAGAGGTTCTGGAGAGAGCTTGAGGGATTTCAGTCCAAGCCAAACCAAAGTAAAGAACCACCAAGAATCGAAGGTCTCGGCGATGGGTTGCTGATGCCGCTGCTGCCATCAGAATCCACCACCACCACCTGCAAACCCTCACCGCAAAAGGCTTGAAAGAAAGCATTGTGAGCTACCCTTTCCCTTTAAATTCAAGTTTCCTTTTAAAAGTTCAGATTTTTGAAGCTTTCTAAGCGTGGATTCCCAGAATCTGTTTCAGATGTCTATTTTCGTTACTTAGTATCTCGTCACTTCTATTTTATGTTCATGGGAAATCTATTTTTTGTTGTTTTTTTGTTTGGTGAAAAACCTAGGAACTAAAAGCTATGTTTTGGAATCTGTATGGCCGAAAACTTGTGAACCAAAAGCTGTTAACTTTCGTGTGGTTTTTCCTGTCATGAACTGAATGCGTATGATTCGTGTGCGGTGAGTTGTGTTCTGAATAGCTTAGCAGTCTCATGCTTTGAATTTAGTTGCATGTTCCATTAAATGGTAGCGTTCATGGCTGTCTTCCTGCACATATGGAAGCTGAAACTGTACAGAAAGGAACCCATGAGTGAGTTCAAGTTGCTAGTTTCATAGCTTTCTTTCGTTTGCATGTTTGAAGCATCAGAGGCTGGGGTAGGTTGCATGAGATATTTTGGTTGTCAAAGTTTCTGATTTGCATCCTTGAAGATCTTGTTGCTTGGGTTAAGATTGTGTTGGGTTGAGATAATGTGCATAAAAATCTGTTACAATAATTTCGAAACTCTCGGTTTGTTGCAGCTATGTTATTAAATTGATTTTCGGGTAGCTGGGGTTCTGGTTTGGCTTGATTATGCTTTTGGGTCTGTTTGATGGCGATGCCATTGTGTGTGTTTGCTGCAATTTATTGTAGCAAAGTGTGGTATAACAGCAGGCCATAACACTGCCATTGTTTTGCAAGCTTGAAGTTTTAGTTACTTCAGCTCTGTGTTGTTTGAGCCGCAAGGTTGCAGCAGGAAAGTTGCAGAAATTTCCATATTTCGCATGTTTTTTTTTTCCCTTCTATGAAATTTTCAGTTTTTGGGGTCACAAAGTGGTGAGAATGCTTGGTGAATTTGTTACTTTGGCCCAAGCTGTTGTTGGTTGAGTCGTTAGCAACGTTTAGATGGAAATGATTGCATTCAAAAACCCAGAAATTGCAGCTCAAGAAACCAGCGAAAGGAAAGGAAGTTCCTGCTAAGAAGATGCATGAACTGTCGAACCTTTTTGCCGCTGGTTTGCTGAGCTTGTTCCACAGTTTTATCATGTTTTGTTCTTTGATGATTCTCTTGCCATTGTTTCCTTTTTTCCTATCTTGTGTATCTTGGGTATTAGTTTTCGAAATAAAAAGCACCAGCTGCACAATTTTGGCTTGGATTTCATGTCTTTTCGGTTTGTACTTGGATTATTTCTGGAGACTCTTGATGCGAAAAGCTGTTAAGTGTTTTGTTGCATTTCTTGTGTTTCCTTGCTTTCCTGGCCTGGATCGTCTCAGTTGATGGATGAGTGGAGACGTGTGTGTGAGTTGGGTTGATGAAAAATGTGTTTTTGTGCATTTTTTTGGCAAATTCATTCTCATGGTTTGATGCTGCAGATATGCAGCAGAACGTTGCTGAAAGCTTCATGAGTTGTTGAAAGTTTTTGTTGCAGAAACTTGTTTCCTTCGTAGCATTTGCATGCATGTCGCATGAAAACTTTCTAAAAACTGCACTTTACTCCCTTTAATTTCTAGCAATACTACAAAAGCCCAATTATGTTCCAATCTCTTGCAATTAGGTCCTAGAATAATTGCAATTTGAACCACCACTTGGTCCTTTCTTTGCTCTTGGACCCTTGAAGTTCCCAAAATGTTTTAATTGGGTTTGAGTGATGGGTTATTTTTTTTGCAATTGGGTCCTTAGTAGTTTTCTATTTCAGAAATTTGATCAATAATTTACTTTTCCTTGGAAATTATGCATTGTTTGATTTCATTTAAGTTACGATTGAGAGGGATTTGGTGATTTTTTTTATACTTTACTATTTAATTGGTGCCTTGACCCTTTTATTGTTTTGAAGCCATTTTTTTCCTTCCTTTGATTACCATTGCGAGGGAGGTACACTCTATCCTTTATTTTTTTTTTGACTTTATTTGACCCTATGTGCATGTATGTGTCTTATGTGTGCAATTGCATGACTTTAAGTGTTTATTTCATTTTCACGTTATTTATTTCTTTAGTTGCTTAGTTTTGCTTTAATTTTAGCTCAATTTCATCATTTGGGAGGCACTCGAATGCCAAAATTGTAATAGTTAGGGATTTAATTGTTTTATTCCTTCTTATTTCCCCTTTTAGATTGTCGTAGGCCTTCCCCCAAAAAATGTAATAGTTAGGGCCTTAATTGCCTTATGTGTTTTGCATTTCTATGTGCTATGTGTTTAATCGCTTTCTTAGGTTTTGGCATCTAGATATGCATGCTTATGTGTTATGTGAATTACGTGCTCACATGTCTACTTGCTTTAATTATGCACATTACTTATATATGTGTATGATGGATGCAAATGCACGTAACCGTGGCTAGTCCAATGCTAGTCATGGTTGTCCCTTCGAGCTCTTACAAGTCCAATGCTTGTGAGAGAGCGTAGATGTGGGCTAGTCCAATGCTAGACCCTTAGGAGCCCTTCACGCGTTAGATCATGATTGCATGATAAAATCACTTCATCTCATGCATACTTTCATTTTTTAGGGCCTCTTTCATCATATTGCATGCCACTTCCCTTATATATGTATACCCTTCCCCAATATTTTCCCTTATATGTATATTACTCGCCACCTTTGTATGATACATAACATTAGACTTGCATTTCATTTTAGATTTAGGATTAGGGTAGTGCATTTGCTTGATTAGATTAGGAAACCCCCTTGAATATGGGATATGGACGAGTTTGGCTTTATAGCCTTAGCACGCTCGTATTCCCTCTATTAAAGGGAAAATTGAGTCACGAACATTAGTCCCCCGTACCCGACATGATGCATTCCTTTAGGTCATACACATTTGTACATTATTATTTTCTTTACTTTTCATTTCTTTAAAGTCTCATATTTTTTGCATTATTCGTGACCTCTTCAAAAAGTTACATTGGGCTTCACAATTAATGTGATTGGCACCAATTGAGTTTTGAAGAGATATTTCGACTCCCCGATACCCTCTTAGGTCTAGGGTTTGCATTCATATAGTACATCCAAATGTGATAAATCTTTAGGTTAAAATAAGAAAATCTTTGACTAAATCACGCAACTAGCCTTGGATAGGTCGAAGGGGTGCCTTGGATTTTATCCTTGCCTTCCCCTTCGTCAAATGTGATTCCCGAACCTTTTTCGTTGGTTTACATAGACTAGGAGTCGTTTAAAAGGGGTTTCTTTCTACCTTTTCCTTTAAAAAAATTCATTTTAGGTGACTTGGTACACCTTAACTCTATACCAAGTGGCGACTCCGATTTTTATTTCAAGAACCCTTTTTAAACTACATTTTGGGTCAAATCGTCGCATTTTCGAGTCCCATTTAGACCCATATTTTTCTTCATTTTCTTTGTAAATCAAAATTCATTTGTTTTAAATAAAAATTCACTTTTTTAAACCATTTAATTTTCTTGTAAAAAATGAGGCGCGACATTCACGATTCATAAGCTTATGGTGTAGTTTTATGATTTTGCTGGGTTTGATACATTTTGATGAGTCTGATGGATTTTGTTCAAGTTAAAGATGACAAGGCTTAGAAGCTGATTGTGAATACTTATTTTTGTTGTTTTGCAAGTTTCGTAGCTTGTAATCAAAATCTTGTTTTGGGATTTCTTGTTGAGAACTTATGAATAAAAGTTGTCAGCTTGCTTCCATCTGTGAACTTGGACGGATGTTTGCCATAGATTATGGTTTGGATCTTAGGTTGTTATCTTGTAGGTTTGGGTTTGAAGTTTTGACAGAGGTTTAAGTTGTTTTTGTGTGTATTGATTAGCTGCAAATTTGTAGCTGAAGGAAGCTTTGAATGCTTTGCACGAATAATCTGGAATTTTGCATTTTGGCCCCTCAAATTTCATGTGAGGACTCATGTTTTATTTCTTAATTTAGTCATTTTTATAATTATTTGCCCTAGTGTTATTTAATTATTCTAGTATTGCATGAATTTCCCTTAAATTTCGTTTTAACGTACGCGCGTTGAAAGTTTCTCGGAAGTCGTGTCGCTCCGATTAATTGGAGAATTAAGGAATTAGTATTAGACTTGTAAGTATGAGTAATTAAAGTGTTAGAGGAATTACCTTGGAGGATTAATGTATAAGTGTACCAAACAAGAGAGAAAAGTGGTAGTACAAAACCCTAATTTCGTACTATTGAGGGTTGACTTTTGTACACACTTTATGGCTACTTTTTTCATTCTTTCCCTCCAAGAAATCAAACCACAAAACCCTCACTCTCTCTCCTCACTCTCGGCCGACCCAAAGGAAAAGAAAAGGGAAGAGAAAGGCTTCAACTTCTTGCTCCAAGTTTGCTTGATTCACTCCATCCAACTCACAATTCCTTGGGTTTTTGCTCCAACTATAAAAAAGGTGAAAGCTTGAGGTGTTGCTTGGTGATTTTGGTGGAAAAATCAGGTCTTCATCTAGGGTTTAAAAGGGTAATCACTTCATCTCCTTAACCTTTCAAATTTTGCAAAGATTGATGGTTAGATTTCATGGGTTTGAAACCCTAATGAAGTTTATAGGCTAGCGGACTTGAGGAAACATTTATCTTGCTTTAAATCCTAAGCTAGATGTCTTGAGGAGGCCTTTAGGTATGACTTGAGGCTATATTGCTTGATTAGTGTTGTTCATGTGATGAATGAGATGATTATGGTTAGAAAGTGGAGAGAAAAATTGTGAAAGGAAAGCTGGCCGAAATTCTGTTCATGTTGTCCTGCTTTTAATTCAAAAATTTTGATGCTTGGTTGGCTGTTAAATTGATGGATATATGTTGTAAATTGTATGTAGAAAGTGTCTTTCAAAAATCATGTCGAATGGTTGCATAAAACTTGAGTTTTGGTAAAGTTTGAAATTTGGAAATTCGCTAGCAGGGTAACCGGACAGTGGTTCTTTGCATGAGCATAACTCTTTGTACAAAAGTCAAAATTTAGTGCCAGTTGCGGCATTCAAAACTAGACATTCAGAGCTTTCAAACGGTATAAGAATCCCCTGCTAGTTCTTTTTGAGCAAACCGTGGTGAGTCGGCAAAGTGGACTGTCCTGCTCTGCCTGTCTGTTTGAGAGCAACTGGGAAGCTGCATCTTGTGGCTCGATTTTGTCTTACTTGTGAAACGATTTTGAAAATGATGCCTTCTGATGAAATGTAGCATTTTGAACCTATTTTCTAATTCCAAAAACTATTCTCAATTTGGATTTGTATAGAGTTAGATATGGTTTGATTTCGAAACTGCAACAAAGTTGGAAACTAGAAAATTTTCCATTCCCTACTGACCGAATGGTCAATTCTATTTTGGGGTGTTTTATTTCGAAAATTTTAGTGCCATTTACCCATCAATTTCTCATTAAATGTTTCTGGAATCTTGGTTTCAAAAATGGAACAAATTGGGGCTGATTTTGTTGGACAAAACTTTCGAAAAAGAAGGAGAGATAGGGTTGACTGATTAGCTTTGAGAAAATTCACAAATTTTGGTCGTTTCGTTAACTTCCTTCCCGTGTGAGTTTTTACTTAAATTTTGATAGAGTGGTAGTCCATATATGGGAGTTCAATTTTACCAAATTTAGTGTAATTTCAATACCATTTAAATACTCAAATGATGCCCCAAATATTGCTCTTCAAAACTGGAAATCCACTTATCAGGTCGTGAAAATCCACCGACTTCAAACTATTATATCTTGTTGCTCCAAACTTTGAATTTAGTTCTGGTTGTTGTGTTTGAAACTTGGTTTGGAGATCTTGTTGTGTTATAAATTTCAGAGACTGATTCACTTTCTGTGAATTTTGCCGAATTTCCAAACATTGCTGAGAACCAAGACTGGTTCTGTCTTGTCTCCATGAATCAGCAACTTTGAACTGAAAAATGAATGCTTTCTGTTTGGAATCTTGGAAAAGTGTCTTCTGGGAACTTTTAGTACTTTGAATCTAGTTTCCAAGGGTATAAATTTTTCTATTTTTGGACTTGCTAAACTCAAGATCTAATTTTCCAAGTTTTGTCGCGCAAAGCTGAAAATTTCTGATTCTTTAGAAAATGAACTTTTGAGAACTTTTCACTTCCTTTCGATAATGATAGACCATTTTAAACCCGATTTCATTGGGGGGGGGTACTAGTTTTCCTTGTGACTTTAAACCCTTACTTTTGAATCTTGAATTTCAATAGAGTAATGCTCTCTTGTGACATTGTTCTACGTTTAAACGAATGCACTTTCTTCCTTGTATGATAAGTGATCGTGAGTTAAGTGAGTGGTGTATGGTCCCTATTTCTTCAGGTGCTCAAGCTAGTCTTGAAGAGAATCTTGGAGGGGACAACTAAAGACTTTACTCGTTGAATTACTTTTGAATTGGTGAGTGTCTAGTGCATGAATTGTTGTATTTACTTGATTAATCTTACTTGTATACATGAACATGACTTGTCGAGTCGAGTGTGTATTTTATCGTACTCATTCTCTTTTACTTGATTATATAATTAACTTGCTCATACGTGAAATTATATTCGTGTTTGACTCAATGTCGATTGGAGTGAATGTGACGCCCCCACTTCTTCCAAGGGCAAACCCAAGGGTATCGGCGGGACGCCTGCCCAATTCTCGCCGAGACTCACTACAATTCATAATTTAAAAGTAGGAATACTTCAAATAACTTCAATATATATATTTAATGTGACAGCCCCACCTCTCCCTAAGGCGAACCAGAGGGTTCGGCGGGCCGCCTGCCCAGCTCTCGCCGGGACTCAGTCGTTCACTACATTCCTCAAATGAATTACAAGAATAAACCTCAAATATTACAATATAAATCTCCAATATACATCAAATTCTCCAAAAATTACATGTCATAAGCGAAGCGGAAACAATTCCCAACTATACATAAAATGATTCCAAATCCAAATTGTACAAGAGATAGGCCATCCAGACATGTGAATAAGCACAACAAGTCCTTCCTTCGCTTTGAGCCCTGTGGAGGGGAATAAAATATTTTTGGGGTGAGCTAGAAGCTCAGCGAGTAACCGGTAAAATCAGTAATCAAATCGGTTTAACAATAGTTCATTTCAATGATGTCATAAATCAAATGATAAGTCCAGAAACAATTACAACATTTACAAAACATTAAATATGGAGTATCAATAATTCAAGAAACATGTACAATGGAAAGCGATAGTAACATTCATGAAAAGGATACGTTCGTTCTCCTGTCATTTCCCTTTTTTTTTCATTTGAAATTGCATTTTTTTCATTCAACCTTTCCCGGACATCGTCCAGGCTCCACCAACCTACAAAGGTAATACTCGAGTATACCAAACGTTCACCCAGGTCCCTAATCGCCCGACCGAGTCCGCTTCTGGCTCGAGACGACCGGTAACAAGGGGCAATGGCCAGTTCAGCCCAAAAGGCTTACATTCATGCGCAAGTAGCATTTAATCATTTATCATGAAATTTTCACATTTATTTAGGTCGAGTGCGATAAAGTACACACTCGCCCAGAAAACTCGTTTTAACAATCATTGAAAGCACTTAACACATTATCAATCCATAATAACAAGCCAATAAGTCAAGGAAATATATCAAACAAGGAACACTCTCATATAAGCACGCATGATATGCAAGAAAACAGTTCAAAAGTAACGTTGGAAACAGTTCAAAAGTAATTTTGGAAACAGTTCAAAAGTACATAATGCAAGAAACGTTTCACAAGTACTTTGGAAATAGTTTAGGGTCACTCACCTCCACGGCTCAGAAATCATCAAGCATATAACATTGCCTTGCTCAAATCCAAGTCTTAGATCACAAACTCAATGCAAATAAATCCCTTCAAAGCTCGGACAACACTTCCCCTGAATTTGCTAACTTTTCCAGCCATCATGGCTTCATTATTTCCTCATTCCAACCCAAAGGTACCACACAACAACAAATTCATCCAATAGCCATTCAGCAAGCTCCAAGTAGTACTAGAACAAGTCAAGCTAGGGAAAAGTCCGGAAATGAATGTTAAACTCAAAACCAGAAAAATAGTTTCGACGTCATTTTGCGGTAATGGTACCAAAGGCGCTACGATTGTCGGATGAAGGTTCAAGACCCACCGTTTCGAAGCTAAAAGACAGGGTTATAACATTTCAGAAGGTCACTCAACCCAGTTTTGAGTGGAACCATGTCAAAAATGCAAGATACCATACCAGAATCACAGAAACAGATTCACAGAATGCATTCTAGAGGAAACATCATAATTCAGGTTCTCCAAGTCCAAATCCAGAAATTCCAAAACCAGCTGAAAGCTAAGAAACAGGGATAAATTTCATCAGAAGACCTCAACAACCAATTCAGAAGCAATTCCGGCCAAAACAACCAATTACAGGCTCAATTCTTACATTCAGGTAAAACCAGAACATCAATAGTAATTTCGACTTTTGTCACTCTACGCTACTCTGATTGACCTGAAATTTTGTAGTCACCTCTAAAATGTCATTTCCTACAACTTTCATGTTTTAAGCCAAGGCCAATTCGGCCTCTAACTAGGAGCTAAAAATTCGGGCAGAATGTTCCTTCACAAAACCTAATTTTTTTGAAATTTCTTCCAAAACAGAAATTGATTGTAATTGTCCACTTTTTCCACCTTCTAGAATCATTATATACCATTTCCAATCATCATAGATAGCCACACAACCATGCTTATATTAAAACAGAAAAAACCCAAAAAATAATAAAACTTCATCACTTCAACCACAAATCAAGAAATAATCCATAAAACCATCTCTTTAGCCATCACAAGTCACTAATTTAGCATAATCAAGAACAAAGAAAGGATTGCTAGACATGAACCTTGAAATATCAAGAAAGTTGATGGCTTAGTCCTTTGCCTTCTCTAATCACTCCACCACTACCTTCAATCTTCCTAAACAAGTGACTTTTGTGGAGGAATTTGAAAGTTTAACGGTTGATTCACAAGATTGAGCAAGAAATGGAGTTGGAGTTGAAGGCTTTCTTCTTGTATTTTTGCTCCAAGAGGTTCGGCCAAGACAAGCTTAAAATGGAGAGAAATTGGTCAATTTTTGAGGTTTAGTAAAGGTGATGCAAATTAGTCAAAGTCCAACTTTGAATAAGAAGGTGACACATGTCACCTTTTGGTTTAAAACTTATCTTTTTGTCTCTCCAATACAAATATCTTAACACTTTGTAAAATAATATCACTTAATACAAAATTCCAACAAGTTGTCAAAAATATAATGCATTTACCGCACTAGCGGGTCCCACGTCCAAAATACGCTTTTAATTTCTCAAAAACTAACCGATACTAGAAAAATCATTTTCAAACTATCTTTGCTCATAAACTTTATCTGGGGGATTTTTCTAATAAAGAAAATGTAGAAAAGGCGGGCGATTAAATAAAATAAATCCTAGAAAATTAGAAAATTTCCGGGTTCTCACACTTATACTTTTCGGGGCGTCACATTTAAAGTACTCCAAAATACTTCATACTTACAATTAGTTAGCTTTCAAGCTTAATACAATCCAAAAGAATATGTACTACAACCATCTGCTATAATACAACTTAAAATTTTCAAAAGGAAACAACTTAATACTATTCACGGGTACTCTCAGTCTTGAACCCTGTTAAGGAAAAAAAAACATGGAATGAGCTACATAACCCAGTGAGGTTCCAAGACACTCTAGCAATTCTAATAAATCAAGTAATTTGAGCATAACACATGTATGGTTCAAGGTTGCATATTGGCACATTAACATGAAACAGTTATCATTATACAAAAATAAACACATATTGAAGGATACAATGTTCCAGTGGAACAATTTCGGTCAACTTCACCTTATAACTTCAGATCCCCTCGGTTTGTTTGGCCATCACCTTATCCCTCCAGTGGTAATACTCGAGTATACCAAAACGGTGTCCCAGGGTTCCAACCTACTCGACCGAACCCAATCCTAGCTCGAGCATGTTAGTAACCCCTGCCCAGTTCAGCTTAGAACTTACAACATGCACAAGTAATCAAATAAATCGGTAAACGATAAGTAATCACTATTAACGGTAAACGGTAATCGGTAAACGGTAGTAGTTCACGATTAATCGGTAGACATTTATCATTTTAGTAGGTCGAATGAGATAAAGTACACACTCGCCTTAAAACGGTGGAAAAGTTCGTAGGAGCAATTATCGGTAACACTTAACAGTTAAACACATAATGACCATAGAGTAAACATATCGTAAAACTATTCAAGTCACGTACTCCTATATGGAACACTCACCAATTGAAAATAAGTGAGTAAAGAAAGTCGTTAATGATCCACTTCGGTATTCTCTTCGAGACCTTCTTGATCGCCTGAAGAAAAGTGACCAATAATCACCCTCACAATTTCACAAATTCCTCACTTGCTTTAGAATTCAAGTCAATGTCTTTATAAGAGTTTCATTTTATCGAAAGTTAAGATTCAAAATTGTGGATTTTAAAGTTACTGAGGAAACTCATATCCTCCACGTAATCGGGTTCAAAATGATAGATTAATATCAAGATAAGAAGTCAAGCTTCCAAAATTTCATTTTCTAAGAAATCGGCAAATTTCAGCTTTGTGCATCAAAATTAGAAAAATCATATCTTGCACTTAGTAGGTCCAAAAATGGAAAATTTGGTACCGTTGGAAAAAAGATCCAAGGTACTAAAAATTCCTAGAAGACACTTTTCCAAGTTTCTAAATGGAAAGTATTTATTTTCCAGCTTAAAGTTTCAGTTTTGAACAAGCAAGGTAGAATCAGTCTTGTTTTTCGACAATCTTTGAAAATTCGGCATAATTCACAAAAAGTGAACTAGCCTTTGGAATTCATAACACAATAAGAGTTCCAATCAAGATTTCAAACACAACAAACAGAACTGAAATCGGAGTTTTGAACGTCAAAAGATAACAGCTCAAAGTTGGTCAAAAACAAGGACTGTTGGGTCAATTTTCCAGATTTGGAAAACAAGTTTGGGATATCATTTACATATCAAAACGATCTTATATTGACACCAAAATTGGTACAATTCAACTTCCATATGAGGACTACTCCTCTATCAAATTTCATTTGAAAATTCAGACAGGAAGGTAGTTAACTAAACTACCAAAGTTCAGAGAATTTCCAAGGCAAATCTGCCTTCTTGTTTCCTTTTTCTTTTTCCAACATCTTACCCAATAAAATCAACTCAAATCTGGCTCATTTGTGAAACAAAAGTCCAAGGAACATCTAATATACATTTTGGTAGATTTTTGACATCAAATTTGTTCAAAACAACAAGTCCCAAATCAAGCTAGGCCATTCGGCTAGCAAAATGAGGGTTTTCCAGATTTGGTACAATTCGGTAATTAGACCACATCTCACTCAATTTAACTTATAATCGAGCATGGTTGGTGGAGTTAGCAACTACATTCAAAAGGTTACAATTCATCAGAAGGAGTCGTTTTGAAATTCAATTCATAGCTAGCTCAAATTCAAGCAACAAACCTCAGCTCATTACTAACTCTCGAGCACAGTAGTAAAACAGAACAGGTAACTTGGGTGAACTAGTATGGCTAACTCAAGTCGAATCAGGAAATTTATTTTATACCATTAGAAAACTGGAAGTGTCTAGTTTCAAATGCCACAAACGGCACTTGATTTCGACATCTGAGCAGAGAGATATGCTCGTTCAAAACTCACTGCCAGAAGACCCCTGTTACGCGATTTCCAGTTTTGTTCGTGCCCAAAACTCAACTTTTTCTCAACCAAATCAAGTGATTTTCTGTGGAAACTTTCTACACAACCTACACAACATATCTACATCAGTTTCAAGGTCATTTGATCACCAAAAATTCGAGTTAAGGTCTCGGTAAAAACAGGACAGAATTGGTCAGCAACCAACCGAAAATTTTCCTCAACTTTCCTTTCAATTTACCAACAAATTTCATCTTGTTTACCACTTAATTAACACAAACAACACTTATAATCATCATCTCAGCCCAATATATCCATTGTGGGATTTCATAGAGCCCACTCCAATATTTAAACTCAAACCACAACAATAACCATGAAGCTACAAGCTTCCTAGCAAAGATCCATACACTAAAACCAAGACTAGAAGATTAGATTATTACCTCCTAGTTTATTGAGATAAACCAGAAATTTTACCACTAAAAACCCCAAGAAAACTGCCAAAATGAAGCTTCCTTCCAAGCTTAAGTGAATCTCCAAGTGGTTTTGTGGTTAGTTGCAAAGTTAGAGGTGATTTGGAGCAAGAATGATGTAAGATGATGGAGAGCATCCTTTCCTTTCTTTTCTTTGCTGGTCAGCCGTGCTTATGGAGTGAGAGGAAGAGTGTTTTGTGTCTTGTGTGTTTAGCTTGTAAGGGAAGCTTGAGTGATGAATAGCTAGCATACTTGGGGCCAAAGAATGTGGTTTTTCTCTCCCCCTTTTACCCTTGGCTGGCCGAGAATGAGAGGTGGTGAGGGAGTGGTTGTGTAGTGAAACTTGGGAGAAAGAATGAAGAAAGCTACCTAAGTTGTGCAAGAGTCAACTCAAAAATGTCGCGCGCGGGTTTCGTACCTCCGTTTTCTCTCGGGTTTTGTTTTGTGCACTATACCTCAATTGTAATTCCTTTAACACTATAATTATTCACTCTTAATAGTCTAGCATAAGTTTCTTAAGTCTCCGTTTAACCATTCCAACTCTGTGACGGCCCTACCTCCCGCTAAGGCGAACCAAAGGGTTCGGCGGACCACCTGCCCAGCTCTCACCGGGACTCAGTCATTCACTACGGTCCTCAATTAAATTACAATATAAATCTCAAATATACATCAAATATTCCACAAATTCAATTGCGCTACAAACTAAAACCTCAAGAGATACAAGAAATACTAATTCCCGAATAAAACAAAGGTCCTCAGTTCTCATATAAATACAAGTACAAATGCAGTCTCAAATATTACACAAGGTCGAACTACAACTTCAACGGTACAGGAGATAATCCAACCATTCACATGGAGCACTTTCATATCAATGCTTCCGACGCTTCAAGCCCTGTGGAGGGGAATTTAATAGCTTTGGGGTGAGTTAGAAGCTCAGCGAGTAACCAGTAAAAGCAGTCATCAAATCAGTTTCTCAATAGTTCATTTCAATGATGTCATGAATCAGTAACCAAATGTACGTTTATTTCTCTCGTGAGCCGGTGAAATCATTGTACTTAGCATCCAACGCTCAAAATGATCATTTAACACTCACTCAGTGATAGGGAGCCCATTGGTGCTCCAAATAACATTAAACGTTGGTGGAGACGTTGGTTCTAAGCACAGGACTTCCCAAGAACTCATTGAAGCCAAATCATGTCATGAACTCACATGTAAGCACCCATGATATGCAATCGAGTAAATAATGCAGGAAACAGTTCATAAGTAGCTTTGGAAATAGTTTGGGGTCACTCACCAACCACGGCTCAGGAACCATCCATCATATATCGTTGCCTTGCTCAAGTCCAAGCCCTTCAACTCAAACTCAAAGCAATCAAGTGCTTTCAAAGATCGGACAGCATATCCCCTTAATTTCCTTACTTTTCCATCCTACAAGCAACACCAATTCATCTCAAATGAACCACATACACATCATAGACTATCAAATACACCTTTCGGCACAATATCCATAACTGAAGCTACACTTATTGGATTGAAACGAATCTTATGGAATTTCGAAGCCAAGACATAACCCTACATTTCTTATGAAGACCTCCAAAGCCAAATCATACATTTTCAGAGTCAAAAATGGAAAACTCCACGAAAACAGAAATCTGTTCGCGAAACAGGCTCATGGGCAGTCAAGGGTATTTTAATCATTTCACATGTTACAGTGTTCTGATTGAGCTGACATTTTACAGGTAGCTAGCTAACTCAATTATCAACAACTTTCATGTTTTGGGAAAAGGCTGATTCGGCGTCAATCATGGCCTAACAGGTTCGGGCAGAACAGGGTAGGATGAAACCCTAAACTGGAAATTCCGCATAAACTCTGAAATTTTCCGCAACCAATCATATCCAACATATACCAATCTCCATTTTACACTATAACAGGCCATCAATCCATGAATAAACAATAATTATGATATAAAAACAGAAAAATCACTAATAAATAAAAAATCCATCAAAACTCCACTTCCAACCATAAAACCTACCACAAATCAACATATTTAGCCACTAAAGCCACTAATTTGACATTAGCAAGAACAAAGAGAAAGTTTGTAAGCAAAGTACCTTAACACCTCAAGAAAGATGATAACTTAGGGTTTTTCTTTCACAAATCCCTCCACTAGAAGATTTAATCCTCCTTAATAAACAACTTTGATGGAGTAATTTGATAATTCAACGGTTGAAACTCAAGATTTGAGCAAGAATTGAAGTCGAAGTTGAAGAAACTCTCTCTTGTTCTTTCCTCTCCATAAATTTCGGCCAAGACAATGAAAATGGAAAGAAATTGGGTCAAAATTTGGTTTAGTAAAGGTTAAGACAAGTCCAAGTCAAAGTCAAGGTCCAATGTTTCAAGGACAAATGGCATCAAAGGGTTAATCCTCATCTTGTTGTCTTCCAATGGTTAATCCCTCTAGGTAACCTCTAATTATTTCCTAACACCTTGTAAAATAATATTTCTTGATACAAAACTTCAATTAATCGGCAAAAATTTATCGCACTTAACGCACTAGCGGGCCCCACATCCATAATACGCTTCAAATTGACCCGAACTAACTTATACTAGGAAAATGGTTGGAAAACTATATTCATTTATAAAAATCTCTGGAAAAATTTGATAATAAAATAAAATAAGAGAAATGCACGCGGAAAATAAAATAAATAAGGAATTTTGCCTTTTTTTTCCTTCGGGTGTCACAAACTCGATATATGCGAAATTCCAATTCGCACGCAATAAGGCGAAATTTACGGGAAATTCATATAACGATTATATAATTAACTACTACTAATGTAATTAATTATAAAATAACCATTTTAGAAATAAAACATGAGTCCTCAATTCTCCAAGATTATTGTACTCTCGGATCGATTATTGCCTCAAAAAATGTGTACTCGCTATTTGTTCACTAAATGAGCCCTAGAAAATTAAATTTACTAACGAGACGTTTTAAAAATATAATTGAGAAATTATTCCATATAAATGGATTTAAAATGGTTGAAATAAATTATTCGGAGAAAACGGGTGAATAAATATTTAAATAAGCCATAAAAATAGAATTATAAGTGAGAAAAATTCATGTCCTCACAGTGAATCTCATCGACTTATACGTGTACTCGTGGGGGATGCCTAAATCTCATTGGCTAACCTTGCGATTCGAGATGGCATGGGTTTGGTCAAGAAGCTTGATGAACCATGAGAATATAAAAATAAACTTGATCTTTTGAGATCTTGCTCGGCATACTCTTGGAGTATCACCCTTTTCGTGCACGTTTGGTTACGGATCCGAGAGGGTAAAATGATGGACAGGGGAAGTAAGTGGAGTTTCTACGAACTTAATACCTACCCAGTTGACAGAGTGTCATCACGTGGAGGTATTGGATCGAGCCTTGGCAAAGCAAGTGGAACTTAGCTCCTGAGAGCTCCCGTATCCATATCAATCGTGTTTTATTATTAACTGTGAATTACTTGAACTTTCAAACTTTAATTCTTGTACAAATGTTATTGTTACTTGAACTATGTGTTTGCATGATTTTCTTGGCCTCATTGAGCGTTAACTCACCCCATTAGTTTGTTTTCCTTAACAGGAGTTCGGAATGGAAAGATTTTGGAAAAGCCGACTTGATTACTTTTGATTGGAAATCTTGGGATGTAATTGACTAGTCGACTTATAGTGGTTGTGTTTTGGGAAAGTTAATGTACTTTCGAAAATCTTGTGATGTAAGATTTGATTGTTCATTTAAGGAAGCAAACTTTCTTTACATCTACTTTTATTTTGGTTAATTATTCTTAAGTTTGAATTGGATTCGTATCGAGTCCTAGCAAGAGCTAGGCAGGCGTTCCGCGGATACCCTTGGCTTCGCACTAGGGAGAAGTGGGGAGTCACAACTGGTATCAAAGCCTAGGTTTAGAGATCTATTTGGGAGATGTTTTAGAGACTTTGCACTTGAGAATAGGGATTAAGTAATTTAGTTATACCTTAAGTAAATATTTGAGTGAGTTAGTGACTTTAAGTTCCTAACCTTAAGTTGTGGTTATTTTGTAGCGATGGAGAACAGTAATGAAGGTCACGCTGCTAACGGTAATGGGCATGCTAATGGTCACATGGGGCCTCTTAGGCCTATCTACTATTGAGCGCTTGGTGGAGGAGCTCACGTTCGATTCTCGCCTTCCTCTAGATTTTTTTGTTGTCCCTGTAGGGAGACGCATGCTTATCCTAATGAGCTGGTACTGTTCATTGACGACGAGTGTCGACAGTTGGTGGTTACTAATGAGACATTACTCCAGGAGATTGAGGAACTGAACGCTATGGTGGATGCCCAAGGTGCTAGGATAATCGAGCTCTAGGGGACGGTGGTAGATAAGCGGACTAGAGCTGATGCCACTAGTGTCGAGCTTCAGAGGACTAGGGTCGACTGACTAGGGTAGTCGAGGAGGTCCGGGATCGGGCCGCTGGGATTCTAACTGGCACTACCATGTTGATCGAGGAGGTGATAGAAGCCGTTGATAGCCCAGCTCGTGAGGGCACTCGTGAGAAGGAGCCTTTGAGGAGGACCCAGAGAAGGAGGTCCCGCCTGATGGTCCTGCTGAGAATTAGGCTTGGATTGATGAATCTTTTGACTTTTGTGTCTAGTATTAGTTGGGGTGGTGCTAGTTCAAAGGCCATTGTATTGTGCTTAACTGTGTGGCCTATCTTTTGAAGCACTTGAATATACTTTTGACGTGCATGACTGAATGTAGTTTTGCGGCATCTATGTGTTATATTTTTGTAAATGCCCCATGACTTGCTAATTGTACGACTCTTGAAGTGTTAATATATGCTAGTTATTGTTATTCCTAATGTTTTTCATGTCGGCTTTTATTTTTGAGTATTCTCTCGTATAATTATTTCCATTCTTGCATCTAGACATTACTAGGATCATGGATGGTCGAAAAAGTGATAGAGGCCGAGGGCGTGGGGTTAGGCAACCCTAAACTCAAGGAGATGAACAAGGATCGGCTACTGGACCGAGTCAAGAGCAAGTTAATGAAGGGGATAACCAAGCGGCTACTGCCATTAATCGAATGACGGATATTCTAGAGCGATTAGCAGAGCGACACGAGGGATCTGATCCTTGGAGAGATTTTTTGAAATTTGCCTTGGAGAGATTTTTGAAATTTGCCCCACCTAAGTTTATTGGGGGATCTGATCCTGAGTCAGCGGAAAATTGGCTAGAGATAATGACCAATATATTTGCTGCCCTGGACTATACTGAGGAGAGGCGAGTGAACTTCGCTGCCTTCCAATTTGAGGGTGTAGCACGTGCTTGGTAGGACGTGATAAGGGGAAAATGGGAAAGGGCACAAACCCCTTGGACTTGAAAAAACTTTGTAAAAGAATTTAATGAGAAGTTTCTCCCGCCTCTGATCCAAGAGAAACGGGAGGACGAATTCATAAAATTGAGATAGAGAGCTTCTAACTTGGCCAACTATGAAGGGAGGTTCACTAAACTTTCTAAGTACGCTCCGGAATTAGTGGCTAATGAACGGAGAAGGATAAGACGCTTTGTACAATGACATAATGTGGAGTTTCAAGAGGGGTTAGCAGCAGCCCAAATCTCTACATTCACTGAAACCTTAGAGAAAGCGCAGAGAGTCGAAAGTGCAATGCTGCAAGTTAGGGACTTCCATACTAAGAAAAAGAGCACTCCTAATTACTTTCCTGGGCAATCAAATAAGAGTGCCCCACCTTCTAAGATGAGAAGAGGTATGGGAGGAGTAAGGGCTATTGAAGCACCAAGAGAGGCTCTATCAAGAGGAGACCGCAATGGGTAAGGTCAAGTGAGAGGAACACCTTTTGGTGGTCAGGCTGTGGCTCTTCAAGTAGTTTGTGGCTACTGTGGTAAACCCAGCCACAAGGAGAATGAGTGCTGGAAGAAATCGAGAAACTGTTTATACTGTGATAATACCGAGCACCAGATCTCAAAATACCTAAATATACCAAAAGAGAGAGGTAGTACCCAAAGACCAGAGAAATCGGTATCTAAACAGTCCAGTGCTGGAGGGAGTCGACCTAAGGTGCCGGCTAGCGTTTATGTTTTGGATCATCAACAGATTCTTGATGCCACTGAGATAGTTGAAGGTACGATCTCTATTTTCCACCGTTTAACTAAGGTTTTAATTGACCCTAGTGCAACACATTCTTTTGTAAACCCTAAGTTCATGAATGGGATAGATGTGAAACCAATTAAATTACTTTATGACTTAGAGGTTAGAACGCCTACTGGAGATCAAAGTTTAATTGCTAACTTGGTATATAGAGATTGTGAAGTATGGGTTGGAGAGCGAAAATTGCTAGCCAATTTGATGAACTTAGCTATTAAAGGGTATGATGTCATCCTAGGAATGGACTGGTTAGTCCGTTACCATGCTCAGTTGAATTATAAGATGAAAACGGTAGAACTGAGTATTCCAGGAGAGGCAATCCTAAAATTGAATGTAAATGGTAGATTAGCCTCATCTGCTCTTATTTCAGGAATTCGAGTTAGAAAGATGTTGAGTAAAGGAGCTCAAGGATATTTGACTTTTCTTATAAATACTCCTGCTGATAAGGTGAGATTAGAAGACATGCCGATAGTTAAGGAGTATCCGGATATTTTTCACGAGGAACTAGAATCTTTACCACCTGAAAGAGAAATAGCCTTTAAGATTGATGTGACTCCGGGAGTAGCACCTATTTTTAAGACGCCTTATAGAATGGCTCCGGCTGAATTGAAAGGGTTAAAGTTGCAATTACAGGACCTTCTAGAGCGAGGTTTTATAAAAGAAAGTGATTCACCGTGGGGAACTCCGGTGTTATTCGTTAAAAAGAAAGATGAGAGTTTAAGGTTGTGTATAGATTACCGAGACTTGAACGACGTTACCATCAAGAATAAGTATCCTTTACCCCACATCGATGAATTGTTTGACCAATTGTAAGGGGCAGTAGTATTCTCAAAATTGGATCTCAGGTAGGGTTATTATCAGCTGAGAATTTTGGAAAAAGATATACTTAAGACTGCCTTTAACTCGAGGTACGGACACTTTGAGTTTGCAGTAATGCCGTTCGGATTGACTAATGCTCCTGCAGCTTTTATGGATTTAATGCACCGAGTCTTTAAGTCTTATCTGGATCAGTTTGTAGTGGTATTTATTAATTATATACTGGTGTACTCTAAGACTTTGAAAAATCATGAGAAACATTTGAAGATTGTTTTGCAAACCTTGAGGGAACATCAGTTGTATACTAAGTTTAGCAAATGTGAATTTTGGTTAAAAGAAGTGCCCTTCTTAGGTCATATAATCTCCAAGAGAGGAATTAAGGTGGATCCGACAAAAGTTGAAGCAGTTTCTAAGTAGATGCAACCGAAAAACCCTACTGAAATTCGAAATTTCTTAGGTTTAGAAGGGTGTTACCGGAGGCTTATCAAAGATTTTTCTAAGATTACGGGACCTATGACTGAGTTGACTAAGAAAAGTGAGAAATTTATATGGAGTCCTAAGTGTGAAGAAAGTTTTCAGGAGTTAAAAAGACGTTTGACAAGGGCACCTGTTTTAACTTTATCTAATGGAAAGGATAAGGCGATTGCGTATGTCTCTAGAAAGTTAAAACCTCACGAGAGAAATTATCCAACTCATGATTTGGAATTAGCGGCTGTAGTGTTTGCATTGAAAAGTGGAGACATTACCTATATGGGGTGACGTTTGAGGTTTTTACGGACTACAAGAGAGTTAAACTTGAGACATCGTAGATGGGTGAAATTTTTAGAGGATTATGATTGCACGATCAATTATCACCCAGGGAAAGCTAATGTAGTAGCAGATGCATTAAGTCACCAAGTGCAAGTAGCAGGATTGATGATTAAAGAATTGCACTTGTTGGAAGAGGTTAGTATTTGGAACCCTCGTCTCGAACCGAGAAAAGTGATTCTTGGGAACATTGTCGTGAAATCCGTTTTGTTAGATAATATGAAGGAGGCACAAGGGAAGGACTCTGAAGTACAAAAGTGGTTGGAGAAAGTTGATAAGGGGAAAAAGTCAGATTTTAATCTGGGAATAAATGGTGTACTAAGGTTTCGAAACCGCATAGTGGTGCCAAAAGATGAAGGCTAAAAGAAGAAATCTTAGAAGAAGCGCACCGATCTAAGTATACGGTATACCCTGGAGGGAATAAAATGTACCAAGACTTAAAGAACTTGTACTGGTGGAAGAACATGAAAAAGGAAATTGCTCGGTTTGTCCAGACTTGTTTGATTTGCCAGCAGGTTAAAGCCGAGCATCAGAAACCATCTTACTTATTGCAACCTTTAGAGATACCCGAGTGGAAGTGAGAAAACATCACCATGGATTTTGTATCTGGATTACCAAGGACACAAAGAGGTCACGACGCCGTTTGGATGATAGTAGATAGATTGACCAAATCTGCTCATTTTCTGCCGATTAGTATGAAGTACCCATTGGAGAAGTTAACAAAACTATATTTGGATGAGATTATAAGGTTACATGGGATACCTGTAAGTATTGTATCTGATCGAGACCCTCGATTTGTTTCTCGAATCTGGCAGAAGATGCAAGAAATGCTAGGAACTAAGTTGAGTTTTAGCACTACATACCACCCCCAGACTGACAGACATTCGGAAAGGACAATTCAGACCCTTGAGGACATATTGAGAACCTGTATTTTGAATTTTGGAGAGAGTTAGAGTAAGTATTTGACATTGGTGAAGTTTGCATATAATAATAGTTTCCATTCATCCATTCAAATGGCTCCGTATGAAGCACTTTATGGCCGGAAGTGTAGATCTCCGATATGTTGGGATGAAATAGGTGAAAGAAAGATTTTAGACCCAACTGCAGTACCATGGATTAAAGAGGTGTATGAAAAGGTGAAATTAATATGCCAAAGGATTCAGATAGCTCAGAGCCGTCAAAAGAGATATGCAGAAAATCGAAAGAAGGATTTGGAGTTTTCGGTTGGAGATCAAGTTTTCCTAAAAAGCACGCCTCTGAAAACAAGTTTGATGGTAGGAAAAGGAAAGAAGTTACAACCGAAATTTGTAGGACCTTATAAGATTCTTCAACATGTAGGAAACGTGGCCTATAAGTTGGAACTGCCACCAAGTTTATCTCGAATTCATAACGTTTTCCATGTGTCTATGCTCAAGAAATATCATCCAGACCCGTCTCATATACTGCAACCAGAAAATATTAAGATTGACGAAGCACTGATGTATGAGGAGAAACCAGTGAAGCTTTTGGACCGTAAGGTGAAGGAACTAAGGAATAAGCGCATCCCTTTGATTAAAATTCTATGGAGGAACCATGGAGTAGAGGAAGCAACTTGGGAGGTAGAGGAGGAGATTCGAAAGAAATATCCACACCTATTTCCGAATCAAGGTCTGAATTTCGTGGACGAAATACTCTTAAAGGGGAGAGGATGTGAGGACTCATGTTTTACTTCTTAATTTAGTCATTTTTATAATTATTTGCCCTATTGTTATTTTATTATTCTAGTATTGCATGAATTTTCCTTAAATTTCGTTATTCCACGCGCGTGTCGAAAGTTTCTCGAAAGTCATGCCGCTCCGATTAATTGGAGAATTGAGGAATTAGTATTAGACTCGTAAGTATGAGCAATTAAAGTGTTAGGGTGTGACGCCCCGAAAAGTATGAGTGTGAGAACCCGAAAATTTCTAATTTTCTAGGGTTTATTTTATTTAATCGCCCGCTTTTCTACATTTTCTTTATTAGAAAAATTTTCCAGATAAAGTTTATGAGCAAAGATAGTTTTAAAATGATTTTTCTAGTATCGGTTAGTTTTTGAGAAATTAAGAGCGTATTTTGAACGTGGGACCCGCAAGTGCGGTAAATGCATTATATTTTTGACAACAAGTTTGTTTAACTTGTTATATTAAGTGATATTATTTTACAATGTGTTAAGATATTTGTATTGGAGAGACAAAAAGATAAGTTTTAAACCTAAAGGTAACAAGTGTCACCTTGTGATTTAATCTTGGACTTTGACCACTATTCATGTACTTTACTAATATCCCAAAATTGATCAAAAATCCTCATTTTCTTCACTCTTGTGGCCGAGCTCTTCAAGGGAGAAAAGAAAGAAAAGCTTCAACTTTCAACTTTCATTTCTTGCACAAATCTTGCAATCCAACCAACAAAACTCCAAATCATTCCGTAAAATCTCGTTGCTAAGTGGTCTTGAGGTGTTTTGTGGAGTTGTTTGGAAAGCTAAGGTGGCTAGTTGCTCTACCTCTTGTATTGCTAAGGTGAGTTGTGAAGGACCCCTCTCCTTCCTCTAATGATGTTCAAATCATGATTAGTGGTAGTATAAGATGCACTTTTATGGATTATATCTTGATTTTGGTTGAATTGGTGAAGTTTTATAATTATTGGGGATTTTTCTGTTTTCATATGGATATGATTATGGGGTCATGTATGATGATTGGAAATGATGTTTAATGACTCTAGGAGGTGGAAAAAGTGATTAATTGCAATCAATTTCTGTTTTGGAAGGAAAAGTGGAAAACTAGGTTTCAATGTTCTTCATTCTGTCCGAATTTTTAGCTCCTAGTTAGAGGCCGAATTGGCCTTGGATTAAAACATGAAAGTTGTAGGGAATGACATTTTAGAGGTGCCTACAAAATTTCAGGTCAATCAGAGTAGTGTAGAATGAGAAAAGTCGAAATTACTATTGCTGTTCTGGTTTTACCCGAATGTAAGAATTGCGCCTGTAATTGGTTGTTTTGGCTGGAATTGCTTCCGAGTTGGTTGTTGAGGCCTTCTGATGAAATGTAACCGTGTTTCGTATATTTCAGCTGGTTTTGGAATTTCTGGATTTGGACTTGGATAGCCTGCTTTATGATGTTTCCGCTAGAATGCGTTCTGTGAATCTGTTTTTGTGATTCTGGTGTAGTATCTTGCATTTTTGACCTGGTTACACTCGAAACTGGGTTGAGTGACCTTCTGTAATGTTGTAGCCCTGTATTTTAGCTTCGAAACGGTGGGTCTTACACCTTCATCCGACAATCGTAACGCCTTTGGTACCATTACCGCAAAATGACGTCAAAACTGTTTTTCTGGTTTTGAGCTTAACTTTCATTTCCGGACTTTTCCCTAGCTTGACTTGTACTAGTACTACTTGGAGCTTGCTGAATGGCTATTGGATGAACTTGTTGTTGTGTGTGTACCTTTGGGTTTGAATGAGAAATATAATGAAGCCATGACGGCTGGAAAAGTAAAAAAAGACAAGGGGAAGTGCTGTCCGAACTTTGAAAGGACTTGTTTGCATTGCGTTTGTGATCTAAGGCTTGGATTTGAGCAAGGCAATGTTATTTGATGGATGGTTTCTGAGCCGTGGAGGTGAGTGACCCTAAACTATTTCCGAAGTACTTGTGAAATATTTCTTGCATTATTTATTCGATTGCATATCATGCGTGCTTGCATGTGAATTCATGATATGATTTTGGCTTCAATGAGTTCTGGGAAAGTCTTGTGCTGGACACCAACGTCTCCACTCTGTTTATGGTTCATGTTCATGTTTATCTGGAGCTCAAAAAGGGGCTCCCTCTCTCTGTTTACTGTTATACGTTTAAGAATCTATTTGAGCGTTGGGTGTTCAAGTGCAATGATTTCACGGGCTCACGAGAGCAATAAACGTACATTTGATCTCTGAATCATGACATCATCGAAATGCAACATTGTGAAATATATTTGATTTCTGATTTTACTGGTTACTCGCTGAGCTTCTAGCTCACCCCAAAACTATTTTATTCCCCTCCACAGGGCTCGTGACGAAGGAAGGCTTGTTGTGATTTTATTGTTTTGAAATTCCTCCTGTATAATAATTGGGATCATGGATCAGAGTGGCGCAGTGGAAGCGTGGACGCTTCGCTTTTGATATGTAAATGTTGGAACATTTGAGTTATATTTGATGTAATATTTGAGATTTATATTGTAATTCATTTGAGGAATGTAGTGAACGACTGAGTCCTGGCGAGAGTTGGGCAGGCGGCCCGCCGAACCCTCTGGTTCGCCTTAGGGGGAGGTGGGGCTGTCACATAGGGGAATTATCTTGGAGGATTAATGTATAAGTGTGCCAAACAAGAGAGAAAAGTGGTAGTACAAAACCCTATTTCGTACTATTGAGGGTTGACTTTTGTGCACACTTTATGGCTACCTTTTTCATTCTTTCCCTCCAAGAAATCAAGCCACAAAACCCTCACTCTCTCTCTCCTCACTCTCGGCCGACCCAAAGGAAAAGAAAAGGGAAGAGAAAGGCTTCAACTTATTGCTCCAAGTTTGCTTGATTCACTCCATCCAACTCACAATTCCTTGGATTTTTGCTCCAACTAAAAAAGGGTGAAAGCTTGAGGTGTTGCTTGGTGATTTTGGTGGAAAAATCTGGTCTTCATCTGGGATTTAAAAGGGTAATCACTTTATCTTCTTAACCTTTCAAATTTTGCAAAGATTGATGGTTAGATTTCATGGGTTTGAAACCCTAATGACGTTTATAGGCTAGCGGACTTGAGGAAACATTTATCTTGCTTTAAATCCGAAGCTAGATGTCTTGAGGAGGCCTTTAGGTAACTGACTTGAGGCTATATTGCTTGATTATTGTTGTTCATGTGATGAATGAGATGATTATGGATAGAAAGTGGAGAGAAAGTTGGAAAAATTGTGAAAGGAAAGCTGACCGAAATTCTGTTCATGTTGTCCTGCTTTTAATTCGAAATTTTGATAATTGGTTGGCTGTTAAATTGATGGATATATGTTGTAAATTGTATGTACAAAGTGTCTTTCAAAAATCATGTCGAATGGTTGCATAAAACTTGAGTTTTGGTAAAGTTTGAAATCCGGAAATTCTCTAGCAGGGTAACCGGACAGTGGTTCTTTGTTTGAACATAACTCTTTGTACAAAAGTCAAAATTTAGTGCCGGTTATGGCATTCAAAACTAGACATTCAGAGCTTTCAAACGGTATAAGAATCCCCTACTAGTTCATTTTGAGCAAACCATGGTGAGTCAGCAAATTGGATTGTCCTGCTCTGCCTGTCTGTCCGAGAGCAACTGGGAAGCTGCACCTTGTGGCTCGATTTTGTCTTATTTGTAAAATGATTTTGAAAATGATGTCTTCTGATGAAATGTAGTATTTTGAACTTAGTTTCTAGCACGAAAAATCATTCTCAATTTGGATTTGTATAGAGTTAGATATGGTTTGATTTCAAAACTACAACAAAACTGGAAACTGGAAAATTTTCCCTTCCCTACTAACCGAATGGTCAATTCTATTTTGGGGTGTTTTATTTCAAAAATTTTAGTGTCATTTACCCATCAATTTCTTATTAAATGTTTCTGGAATCTTGGTTTCAAAAATGGAACAAATTGGGGCTGATTTCGTTGGACAAAACTTTCGAAAAAGAAGGAGAGATAGGGTTGACAGATTAGCTTTGAGAAAATTCACAAACTTTGGTCATTTTGTTAACTGCCTTTCCGTGTGAGTTTTTACTTAAATTTTGATAGAGAGGTAGTCCCATATGTGGAAGTGTGTACCTACCAAATTCAGCATAATTTCAATACCATTTATATACTCAAATGATGCCCCAAAAATTGCTCTTCAAAACTGGAAATCCACTGATCAAGTCGCGAAAATCCACCGACTTCAAACTATTATATCTTATTGCTCCAAACTCCGAATTTAGTTCTTCTTGTTGTGTTTGAAACTTGGTTTGGAACTCTTGTTGTGTTATAAATTTCAGATGCTGATTCACGTTCTGTGAATTTTACCAAATTTCCAAACATTGCTGAAAACCAAGACTGGTCCTGTCTTGTCTCCATGAATCAGAAAATTTGAACTGAAAAATGAATGCTTTCTGTTTGGAATCTTGGAAAAGTGTCTTCTGGGAACTGTTAGTACTTTGAATCTAGTTTCCAACGGTATAAATTTTTCTATTTTTGGACATGTCAAACTCAAGATTTAATTTTCCAAGTTTTGTCGCGTAAAGCTGAAAATTTCTGATTCTTTAGGAAATGAACTTTTGAGAACTTTTCACTTCCTTTCGATAATGATAGACCGTTTTAAACCCGATTTCATGGGGAGGTACTAGTTTTTCTTGTGACTTTAAACCCTTACTTTTGAATCTTGAATTTCAATAGACTAAAGCTCTCTTGTGGCATTGTTCTACGTTTAAATGAATGCACTTTCTTCCTTGTATGATAAGTGATTGTGAGTTAAGTGAGTGATGTATGGTCCCTATTTTTTCAGGTGCTCAAGCGAGTCTTGAAGAGAATTTTGGAGGGGACAACTAAAGACTTTACTCGTTCAATTACTTTTGAATTGGTGAGTGTCAAGTGCTTGAATTATTGTGTTTACTTGATTAATCTTACTTGTATACGTGAACATGACTTGTCGAGTCGAGTGTGTACTTTATCGCACTCGTTCTCTTTTACTTGATTATATAATTAACTTGCTCATATGTGAAATTATATTCGTGTTTGACTCAATGTCGATTGGAGTGAATCTCATTAACTTATACGTGTACTCGTGAGGGACGCCCAAATCTCATTAGCTAACCGTGCAACTCGAGCCGACATGGGCTTGGTCGAGAAACTTGATGAACCATGAGAATATAAAAAAAAAACTGGATCTTTTGAGATCTTGTTCGGCATACTCGTGGAGTATCGCCCTTTTTGTGCGTATTTGGTTACGGATTCGAGAGGGTGAAATGATGGACGGGGGAAGTAAGTGGAGTTTCTACGGACTTAATACCTACTCGGTTGATAGAGTGTCATCACGTGGAGGTATTGGATCGAAACTTGGCAGAGCAAGTGAAACTTTGCTCCTGAGAGCTCCCGTATCCTTAGCAATCGTGTTTTATTATTAATTGTGAATTATTTGAACTTTCTAACTTTAATTCTTGTACAAATATTATTGTTATTTGAACTGTGTTTGCATGATTTTTTTACGCTCACCCCATTAGTTTGTTTTCCTTAACAGGAGTTCAGAATGGAAAAGTTTTGGAGAAGCTGACTTGATTACTTTTGATTGGAAATATTGGGATGTAATTGACTAATCGACTTATAGTGGTTGTGTTTTGGGAAAGTTGATGTACTTTTGATGTAAGATTTGAATGTTCATTTAAGGAAGCGAACTTTCTTTATATCTACTTTTATTTTGGTTAATTATCTTTAAGTTTGAATTGGATTCGTATCGAGTCCTAGCGAGAGTTAGGCAGGTGTTCCGCGGATACCCTTGGGTTCGCCCTAGGGAAAAGTGGGGAGTCACATTTCAAATATTTCCACTATGACCCAAAAACTTCTGCATTTGAATCAATCTTTCCCCTGTTAACCTTTAATATTCTTTTGCATGTTTTATGTGACTTTTTGGGTAGTTAATTCTGGGTTTTAGGGCAAGATTAGGGTTAAAAAATTTTAGTTGATTTTTTTATCATGTTGGGTTTAGTGAAATAGGTAATTTGGGTTAAAAGATTATTTTGTATGGGTTTAAGAGAGTGGTTTGGTTTATTTTTTTGGGTTTTTGGCTTGGGCTGAAGGGTTAAAGCCCACCAATTTTGTTAGATTATTTTGGGTCAAAATGATGGACTGGCCCGCTCCTTTTGCCTTGGACTTTCGATTGGGTTTGGGAGGCTTTGGCCCAAGCAAATAAGAAAGATGACCAAATGGCCTTTTTATCAAATAATCTGGTGACGTAAATTGCATTTCACCCCCTGTACTTTTGATTAATTTCACTGCGACCCTGGCAACTTTAGATTTCTTTCAATTAGGTCCCTAATTTAATTGTAATTTGGTCCCTAAACTTTATTTTTCTTAATTTTGACCTCTAAATTTTGTAATAGTTATAATTTGACCTAAAAAACTTTCTTAACTTTTACAATTAGGTCCCTAACAGTTGTGATTTCTTAAATACAAGTTTTCTTTCTTCTTTAATTGTTAATTATACATTTTCATTTAAGTACTTTAATTCGTAGATTTCATGTAATTGCATTTTTATTTCTTTAATTATCATTTTTAAGTTTCATTGCTTTATTTACTTTTGATGATTATTTGAGAGGCATTAAAATGTCAAGTTGTAATAGATAGGTACTCAAGACATGTATTTAGCTAGCCTATGTAATAGATAGGTTTTAATCTTTCTTAAAAATGTATTTAGTTAGATAAATGTAATAGTTAGGTTATTATTTTTTAGAATTCCCCCTTAGATTGTAGTTAGGACCCCGAATGTAATAGTTAGGCCTTTATTTGCATTTATTTGCTTGTGTGCTTATGTGTTTTCATTTTCTTTAGGACCTTTGCATCTAGATATCATGCCTATATATTATGTGATCTATATGTTTACTTGTTTTAATTATTTTTTATATGATTTATTTAGTTATAATAAATGCATGACGTCACCACACTAGTCCAACGCTAGTTGTGGCCCTTCTCCCCGATTTCTCACTAGTCCAACGCTAGTGAAAACTTGTAGAAATGGACTAGTCCAATGTTAGACCCTTTAAGCCGTCCACGCACTAGATCATGTTTGCGTGACAAATCACTACATTTCATGTATATTTTTTTACTTTTTAGGATCTTCACCTCTTGCATGATATTATCCCCTTTACCCCTATGTGTGCGAAACATGACATTTAGACTTGCATTCCATTTAGAAAATTAGACATAGGTTAGTTCATTTGTTTGACTAGGATTAGGAGAGTTACCCTTCAAATATGGGAAATGGACGAGTATGGCTTTTTAGCCTTAGCACGCTCATATCTCCTCTATAAAAAGGAAAATTGAAATCACGAATCTTACTCCCCAATCGTTATGTTGCATTCCTCTTTTTAGGTCACGTATAGTTATATATTATAATCTTTCTTTTTCTTTGAGTCTCATTGTCACGCCCCATTTTTTATAAAATAAAGAAATATAAAAAGATGAGTTTAGAAAAATGGCTTTTGATTCAGTTGTTGGTTGAAAAATGAATTCTGATTTAAAAAGAAAATGAAGAAAAATATGGGTCTAAATGGGACTTGAAAATGCAACGATTTGACCCAAAATAATAGTTTAAAAAGGGTTTTTGAACGAAAATCGGAGTCGACACTTGGTATAGAGTTAAGGTGTACCAAGTCACCTAAAATGAATTTTTCAAAAGAAAAAAGTAGAGAAACCCCTTTTAAACGATTCCTAGTCTACGTAAATCAAAGAAAAAGGTTCAGGAGTCACATTTGAAGAAAGGGAAGGCAAGGATAAAAATCCGAGGCACCCTTTCGACCTAGCCAAGGCTAGTTGCGCGATTTAGTCAAAGATTTTCTTATTTTACCCTTAAGATTTATCACATTTGGATGTACTATATGCATGCAAACCCTAGACCTAAGAGGGTATCGGGGGGTCAAAATTTCTCTTCAAAGCTCGAATGGTGCCAATCACATTAATTGTGACGTCCAATGTGGACTCTTTGGAGAGGTCATGAATAATGCAAGAATATGAGACTCCAAGAAAAGAAAAGTGAAGCAAATAATAATATATAAATGTGTATGACCTAAAGAAATGCATCATAATGGGTGCGGGGAACTTATACTCGTGACTTCAATGTTCCCTTTAATAGAGGGAATACGAGCGTGCTAAGGCTAGGGAAACCAAACTCGTCCATATCCCATATCCAAGGGGTATTCCCTAATCTAATCAAGCAAATGCACTACCCTAATCCTATTTCTAAAATGAAATGCAGTTCTAATGTTATGTATCATACATAGGGGTATATATATAGGGAAATTAGGGATAAGGGCTATACGTATAAGGGGAATGTCATGCAAAAATGATAAAAGCCCTAAAAAGTGAACAAATATGCATGAGATGAAGTGATCTTATCATACAAACATGATCTAACGCGTGAAGGGCTCCTAAGGGTCTAGCGTTGGACTAGCCCATGTCTACAAATTCTCACTAGCATTGGACTAGCGAAAAATCGGAACAAAGAGCCACAACTAGCATTGGACTAGTGTGGATTCGGGAAAGGCGGCCACAACTAGCGTTGGACTAGTGTGGTGACGACATGCATTTGTTATAATCAAATAAATCATGTAAAGCATAATAAAACAAATAAACACATAAATCACATATAGCACATAACACATAAGCATGCTATCTAGATGCAAGGCACTAAGAAGGCGGTAACACATAGCACGTAAGCATGCAAACCACATAAAACGAAATAAAACCAATAAACCCTAACTATTACATTCGAGGGGGGCCCTACTACAATCTAAAAAGGGAAAATAAAATAAATCCTAACTATTACATTGACTAGCTAAGACATGTCTTCAAGAGAGGCGCCAAAGCCTAGCTATTACAAATTGGGGTTCAAATGCCCTTAAACGACTTGCCAATTAAAGAAGGGCGAAATGAAAAGAAAGCGAAACAGGCAATGAAACATTAATATAATGAAAAACTGAATTAAAACATGCACATTCACATAAAACATATAGGATCACGTAGGAGAAATAAAATCAAGGAGATAGAGGTTACCTCCCTTGCAATGGTAATGACATGAAGGAAATATTAGCTTCAAAACAATAAAAGGGTCAAGGCATCACTTTAATCAAAAAATAATCACATGAAACGAGAATAAGCATGAAATTGAATCAATCCAAGGCGTTTAAAAGGAAGGTGATCAACCCATGTAAAATTAAAACAAGTAATGACTTGATTGCAAAAACTAAAGAAATTTGAAGGGTCAATTTGATTGATTTTTCCAATTATTTGGGCCATAATGAAACAAGAGGAGACTTAAGGGGCCAGAGTGCAATTGTTGAAAGTTTTTTCATGCAAGTTCATGCAAAGCTACGATACATTGTCTGCAACAAGAAAACGTTCCTGGTGAAGCTTTCTGCAACCAAAACATTACTGCAACTTCCATTTTTGCAAGCAGATATCAATCTCAACACAAATTTGATCAAAAACCTTTCAACCAAACATCCAAAAACCTTATCTAAGCAACATGCAACACAATTTTGACATTCAAATGAACCAAACATAGAAGGGAAAACATTGCAAATGCTGGAGAATTTTATGCAAAAAAAAGGTTTGGCAATCCTGATTTGTTCATTTTCCAGCAAGGGTTCGAATATGATTCAAATGTTTTAAACCCCAAACATGCAAACCCATCTCCACTCATCCAATTTCTCTCATCAAGTAGGTGATGAGACCCACTTGGTGGGCTGGATTGTTACAGGGAAGAAAAACAGCAATACACAACAGCAAACGCAGCTTTCTATCTACTCCAGCCCTTGTGTATTTAGGTGTGAGAAATTCAAAACCCACTCACTAGTTGGACAAGCAAACACAAGTGCTAGGACCTCATCTCATTGTTGTTAACATGATCATCTATCCTAGGAGGTTCAATCGAAAACAACTGTACCAGAAATGCAGCAAAGAAAGGAGCGAAATTCATGGATAGGTCATCTCAGCCAAACAATATATCAACATCAACCGAACACAAAAGATAACATAAGATTTAAAACCAAAAACTTAAACAAACAAAGAAAAGAAAAAACATCGCGGCTGGCCGCAGATTTTAGCTACTTGTTGCCGTCTAATGGTATACCGCACCTTGCTACTCGAACTGACAGCAAACATATACATGGGATACCCAAGTAGTTTAAGCCATTCTGGAAATCTTTTAACCAACCAAAAAGATTGATTTTTTCCCAAAAATTACTGTAACAAAACCAGAATTTCAAAACCTGTTGCGGCAGACCTTCAAACACAAACGTAACCAAACTATGACTCAAGCAAACCTCATGGATTCGTCAGGAAAAGACCTATAGAAAAACTCCCAACCACCTCATCAGGACCCAATACTAAGCATGCAAACAAGAGGAAAATCTAAGTGGGAGGAAAAGCTAGCAAAACCAGATTTGTTCATGCAACCTTACAAATTTCTGGCTTTCAAATCTGCGGCATATCAGATCAAACAAGCAACTTGGAGCAAAAAAAAAAAAAATTTCATCAAAACATTAACCATCAGATTTTATTTCCTCAGGACAAGATTAAACAACAGATTTTCAACAAAACTCAATCCCTTCGGCTGCCATAAGAAGCAAAACAGCAAAACATGTTCATAACAAAAAATAACAAGATCTTTGGCATATTCAGAGAAGACCTAGGCTTGTATGAGAAGTAGAAGGCAAAAGAGATTACCTTTGACGTCTTGCGGTGCCTACTGGACAGAGAGTCGGTTGACAAGATTGCGCCCGGATGCAGATTTCAAAGTGGTGGATTTCTGGTGAAGATTGTCTAAGGGCTCTTCTGGCCGTCACTCTCTCTCTGGTTTCTTTCTTCAGCCGTCAAAAACCTCTCTCTTAGTTCACACAAAACCCTCCTGTTCATTTCTCTTTTAGTCGTCATTCACCTCTTCTTTTCTCCCCCTTTTTTCTTTTCCTCTCCCCTGTTGCTTGTCCCTCCGTCGTTCGCTGTTATCCGATTCCCCCTTTTTACCCAGCCGCCAACCTTTTATCCTCTCTTTCAGCCCAGCCATCAACTAGCCTCCCTTCCTCTCGGACTCTCCCTCGGTTGTTTCTTTTCCCTCGGCCCAAGGTTCCCTCTTTTCTCCTCACTCAGCCGCCCATCCCTCTCAATCTCTCCTCGGTTCCCCTAGCTTTCTTGTCTAGAACCCTAGCCGCCCTCAGCTTTTTCCTTAGCTTTTCCTCCTCAAAACCTAGCCGCCCCTTATCTCTTCAGCCGTCACAAAACTCTCAGCTGCCAACCCCCTAGCCGGTTCTCTCAAAGCTCCCTCTATCTCTCAGCCGTCATCTACCCCCCCCCCAATTCTTCTTTTTCTATCCCCTTTTTATATCGAGTGGCCAAATCCAAAACCCTGATATCAAGGGTTGTCACTAAACCTCAGCCCCATTTTCTTTCCTTCACACCATTAGATCATCCTTCGCTTTTCAGATGAGAGCCAAGTGGAATGGGGTTAAAGGTAATTCAATTGTGATGAAAAAAAATGGTGGGAAAAAAAAAAAAGGATTGCGCTGCACTTTCTATTTTAGCTTCATGTTTCTGCTTGACAAAGAAATATGGAGATAGAGTTCGGATCACATGCAGCTCACACAACGTGAGCTTGGTCTGTTCTTTTTTCTTTTCTTCTTTTTTTTGATGATGATTTTTCTTTTCTTCTTTCTTTTTTTTTTAAAAATAACAGTAAACTTGAAAAGAAATAAAGCATATTTTTGCGAATGATTTTTTTTTTTGATAAATTCTATGCTAAAATGACTTAAAAATAAAAATAAGAGACTAAAAGTAAATAAAACTAACACGAAAAAATAAAAGTAATAGTAAATAAAAATACACTAAAAATTTGGTGTCTACACTCATCTTTGCATATTCGTGACCTTTTCTAAAAATCGTTCTTGGCCATCACAATTAATGTGATTCGCACCGATTAAATTTTGAAGAGATATTTCGACCTTCTTGATATCCATTAAGTCTAGATTTGCATCCATATAGTAACATCCAAATGTGATAGGTTTTATAGGTTAAACTAAGAAAATTTTCGACTAAATCCCACAATTAGCTTTGGCTAGGTTGAAAGGGTGCCTTAGGTTTGGTTCTATCAAATTTTTACCTTCCCTTTCTTCGACCGTGATTTTCAAACTCTTTTCTCTTGTTTTCAAAGACCTGTAGTCGTCTAAAAACAGTTTCAGTTATTTTTTAAATGACTTGGTACACCTTAACTCAATACCAAGTAGCGACTCCTGTTTTTTCTAAAAACCCTTTTCAAACTATTATTTTGGGCCAAAATCGTCGCACTTTTTAAGTCCTATTTTAGGCCCTTTTTCTTTATTTATTTTCTAAAAATCAAAAACTCATTTTCATTCAAAATTAATCAAAAAATTCATTTTTATAACTCGTTATTTTATTTTTTCAAAAAATAGGGCGTGATACATGGGAACCAAAAAACGGGTGGTACTGTATTGGGCAGAAGACGATCCAAAAAACAAAGGCTCACCCAGCTAAAGGAAGGGGCTTCGGAAGGTAAAAGGGCAACCTATCTTAATAATAAAAAGAAAGGGGGTGAGATAGGCAAGAGGTAGCTTGCTTCCAAGCCGGCCCGGCCGCGAGGAATAAAAAGATCTTTGCCGGTGTTGACTTGGATCTCCGGTGACGGAATAAGGCAGCTAGAAATGACGAGCAGTCATGGTCGAAGCTTGGCTCTAGCTGATAGGCTAGCAGTAAGCCTAACTACAGTGAAGCGCTTACCAAGCACAAAGGAAAGGGCCTTTGCCACTTGAGCAGTATGCGGAGGAACTCGCACGTGTGGTTTCTTAGGGGAGGCTAGTAAGAGCCATCCCATCCCAATAGCATATATTTGGAGCTCAATATGAAATCCTATTTTCTTGCAAGACCTGTTCGGATAAGGGAAAACTCCAGAGATTGCTTTGAAGTAAGATCCTTGCCTTGACCTTTTCCTGAACCAGAACCGGGGGAGGGTAAGAGGAAAAGGGGATCATAATGTCCCATCAATAAAGTGAGGGCTTTCCATTCTTCTTTCCCTCTTCAATAAATAAGCCTCGCTTTGCTCCCTAAGGGGCCCCTCTCTGATAAGGAAGGAAACAAAAGAATCTCAATTTTATGACAAATCCGGTCCGATAGTTGTTCCCTACTAACCATAAGGATATAGGGACTCTGTATTTCATCTTCGGTGCCATTGCTGGAGTGATGGGCACATGCTTCTCAGTACTAATTCGTATGGAATTAGCACGACCCGGCGATCAAATTCTTGGTGGGAATCATCAACTTTATAATGTTTTAATAAACGGCTCATGCACCCAACCTATATAAGGGGGGCTTGGGCTCGATGTTTTAATCAACTTTACAATGTTATAATGTACTTAAGCTTTTTGAATTCCAAAAATGGTCTCACATTCTGTCCATACCTAACACATATTGTCCTAAAATGCTATACTAGTTTTTTGCTAATCTCAGAAAGGGTAGTTCCCACACTGAACTTAACTCTCGTGTTAATTCAATAGACATTATACTCACTCTTGATATTGTCAATCTGGTTTTGAAAATCAAAATTGAAGATGGTTGTAGGAGTAAAATTATAAAATTTTCTCTTATGAAGAATATCTGACTGCTTATAACCATTTTCATCTTGAAAAATTGATGGCGTACTTTCAAAATCATTTTAACACACTTGCTGAGGCCAAATTGGAAGATTTCAGTTCTCAAAATCTGATTATTTTCACAATCATTTCAAATTTGTTGGTTCCTACTGATGGACACAGAATTGATGCTAACAAAATAGAACTCTATCTATTTTATTGCTTTGTTGAAAAAATCAGAATTGATTTTGGCTTTGTCATGTGCAAATTTCTGTTAAAACTGGCCACTGACAGCCGTAGGAAACTCTTCTATAAAAAGTTTTTAACTCTAATTTTTACTCATTTCAAAATTCCTTTCATTGGAATCTCTCCAAAACAATCTTCATCATCCATTTTCACCAAAGCTTATTTTGAGAGAAAAAGTATTAAGTTCTTTAAGGGTCATTAGTGTTATAAGGAATCTGTCTTGGAGTCTAGAACCAAGACTCGTCATGAGGCCTCAGTCACTCCTAGACTTTCCACACAGCCTCACGCCACTTCACCCTTTTCCATTCATCCTAGAAGATCCTCTACTCAACCAACTCATCCAATCATGAAGTCATCTCCCTACTTGAGGAACTCAAACAACATGTCATTCTCCTTGAAAATGGTCTAATGATGACCATGACATCTGAGCAACAAGCCACCTTTCTGGACAAAAGAAATCTGCTTGCGTCTCCTGTCCAACAAGAAGATGAACATGTGCACCAAAAGGAGCCACGCACTGAGTCAACTCCTATTCCACAAGAGAAAGAACCACAAACTGAGTCCACTCCTACAACTGCTGAAATCCATGCCTCAAGCTCTCAACTTACACCTCATGATCCCTCAATATCAGACAAAGACAAAGCTCCAGTTAATGAAGGGAGTGAGGCGGATGATGAAGAAACTAAAAATGAATTAGATCCTACTCTGTTTCGTCTTGCAAGAAGAAGGCCTGGATCATCCAAGATCACTATTTAGGCACTCTAGGAGCATTTGCACTTCATATTAGGATGCATCTTTTATATTTTCTCTTTTGATGTTTCGAGTACTCTGTACTAATGGATCTTGGTTAACATTGATGGTTTCTAGTTGAATTGCTAATGTATTTTGGTTGATATTTTCTGTTTGGCACTTTTTTTGGTATCAATTCTCTGTTTTTGGCTGATGATTGCTGAATGTTGGTATATTGGTGATTGCTGAATTCTGGTATCATTTCTCTGTTTTTGTTCGGTATATTGGATTCTCTGTTATGGAATCTACATTATGAATTATGGTTACTGGATTTTACTATCATCTTATGATGACAAAAAAGGGGAGAAATGGATGCTATATGAAAGGGAAAATTTTTCTGAGATTATAAGTTTGGCACTTAAAAATTTTTGATGCAATGAGTGAGGGGGAGTTTATGCTCAACGTTTTTTCTTTCTTCCATCCATTGTTTTGTCATCATCAAAAAGGGGGAGAATGTTGATCTTGATCCCTAACTTTTGATGTTTATAAAATAATTGGATGATACTAATATCTCTTCAAGAAATACTTTCAGCTATGAAGCAAATCTGATTCAAAGATCGAGAGTATTTGAAAGAGATAAAGGAAGTTGAAAGCCGTCGGACGCTCGCAAAGACAACATTGGACGTCCGATAAACAATACAGCACTTCGGACGCATGAAGAACTTCATCAGCGGACGTCTGAAAGAATTAAGATATTTCGTCTAACTCACTGTCGGCTTTCGGATGCAAAGCATTAGAGGTACCAGACGTCCGAAGGAATTGAAGAAGATTTTTCAAATTCACCATTTGCTTTCGGACGCAAGTATCAAAGATACCGAACGTTCGAAAGAATTGAAAGAAATTCTTCAAACTCATTGCCTGTTATTGGACGCAAGTATCGGATGTACCGGACTCCGATACTCCCAACGGTTAATTGACTCTTCAACTGCCTTCTATCCGTTGGAAGCATTAATGGGACGCTTTTTCGTCTCTTATAAATAGTGCATAGTCAACAACTTAAGAAGAACTTTTGTACATTGAGAATACAAAATATCAAGAGTAGTTTTAGTGAGAAAGCACTCTATAAGGAAGATTTGTACTCTTTGTTGTGTAAAATTCGTGCAAGCTTTTCTTGTGTGAGAAAAATACTTCAATAGTGTAGGTTTGTGAGGGTTATCCTGAGTGATAGTAAAACTTCCTAACTTGACCGAGTGTAGCTTGGGGTAAGGAGAAAGTGATCCTTCCTTTGTACACAAAGATTGGTTGTATTTCATCAACTTGAAGAAACTTGTTCTATAAAGTGATATTCAAGCTCAAGAGGAGCTTGGAAGTCAAATTGGTTTGCTATTCTTCCCTTATTATTTACTATCTTGCGAACCTTAATTGCTTATCTCTCCTACTCTCAAGTAATCTTGCTCTCTTACTAATTGTTTCATTGAGTGGTCACCTAGAAAAGAGGGTAAATTTAATATTTGACAAAAAATTGTCTCATAACCTGATTAGATTTTAAATAACCTAATTCACCCCCCTCTTAGGTTGTCTTCGATCCTTACAGTTCTCTATGGTCCAATGACAAGAGCTTGTGCTAAGAAGTTTAGAGAGTGTTTTCAAGCCTTAACTTGAGATGTATAAGTACAATTTGGTGATACAAAAGCCATTCAAGGACTTGGACATGAAGATACAACGCTTTACACACTTATTCAAGTCAGTGACACAAGTGAAGAGAGTTAAGTACAAAGATATGTTGAGATCCGAGGCTATTGTATTAAAATTCTTTATGGCATTTGATTAGTTAGTTTTCGGCATTTTTATTGTTAAATTAGAGTTAATTTAAGGGTTAACTAAGTCCTTTAGTTAAGAAATAAAGCCAGGTCATGTTGAAATAGGGTTTTTAGGATTGTCATAATTTGTTTCCAATTTTGAGTAGGTTTCTTGTGTCTTGTGCAAGGATATAAATACAGCCTTTAGTCACGAATTTTGGAGAAAATAATAACGAAATTTTCAGCCAAACTCTCGTGTTTGCAACTCTCTTGTCCAAGAGATCTTCACTTGAATACTTGAGAATTGTACTTGAGTGTTCATCGACTTATCAACCAATATATCACAATTGGTTGTTGGTTGTGGTGTCTTCTACCAATAACCTTGGTTCACTTTCTTGTTAAGTTATGGGTTGAGATTAAATTCAAGGTTCACAACTTCGCGGGTTAGAAGGGTTAAGAGTTTCCGCAACTCCAAATTGATTCTTCATGGGATATGAGTTCAAGCCATTCGTGGTGGGTTCTTATCAGCTTGGTATCGGAGTTAGTTGATGGTATCAAGTATAACTTTTTCTTTGTGTCTTTTCTTCGTAAGTTTTCTTGTTTCCCAAATCTGTCCATTGGTGCTTCAAATCTATCCATTGTTAATCTTGCTAGTCACTAGGGGTTTTAATCACGTTTTGCTATTCGGGTCTTGTCTCTTTGCTGACCGCCTCTTGCGTCTTGTTTGAGTCATTGTTTGGTCTTGTTTACGTGTCTTGTTAGCTCATTCTTCAAGTCGTGCATTGGTCTTAGAGACAAAAAAATCTGGTCATTACCTATTAGACAAATCTGTGGCTGGTTTACTAGGGTTTTTTGTTGAAAACTGTGGTTGGCCTTACTGTTTATTGGGAAAAATGCTTGAAAATTCTTGAATGCTGGACAAATCTTTAATTTCTTGAGTTCTTGGACTAAATTCCAGCAATAAAACTTGAAGTTCTTGGGGTATTATTGGATTCTTGAAAATCTTGAAACAAGCTTTCCAAGAAAACTTGAACGCTAGGTCTTGAAGTACCTTTGCGGCTGTTTTTTTTGATTGAGCGAGCTTAAACCAAAAAAAAAAAGGAAGAATCTGATCTGTGTTTAAATAAAAAAAAGAAGACAATCTAGTATGGATAAAAAAAAAGTCAAGAAAAGGCTTGCAAGTGGAATTCTAAGTTGACTTGGTTTGTTACTCACCAAAATCTGATCGAATCACCTTGTCCAACTTGTACTTGATCAAGCTGCTTAGGGAAGTCTTGAAATCACTTCTTACTTTCCTAAAAGTGAATCCAAGTTCCCTAAAACAAGTTTCCAAATCTGGTCACTAAACCAGTTTCCAAATTCCAGCCACTCTTTGTCGGGTAGAAGTGTTTTCTAGGATTCTAAAATTTTGGCCATGAGCATCTTGTTTTATTTCTCTGTTTTGTCCAGCCACAAACTTATTTATTTTGAGTCTTGTTTCCAGCTTATACTCACATTCTTGTAAGTCTCAATAAGTCCAAATTAGTCTTGGGCTAAAAGAGTCATCAGTTTTCTAATTGAGTCTTCCTTGTCCAAGTTAGTTACTTTCCTATTCTTGTGACTTCCATATTCGAACTAAACCTAGAAATTTTCCAGTAAGCTTTCACAATATTGAGTCACTAAATTCTACCAAAATTTGAGGTCATCTCAACTTAAGTGAACTACAACTCATCCACGTCACCTTCCTTTGTGAATTATTGGTCAAAAGTCATTGAACCACTTGAGAAATTTTTGATTTCTTCAAGTGAGAAGATCAAAGACTTAGGGATTTGCTTGGTGAGACCATCATAGTGATTTAAACACTTGAGTGATACACGAGCATGAATGAAACACGAAAGGGAGTGAGTGAGGTGTTTTTTTCCATTCATTTGTTTGCTGTTTTGCAGGTTAAAGATGGCCAATGAAAATGAGCTTACCATTGCCCAACTTACACAAAAAATGGATGCTATATGGGCAGAAGTTCACAAGAGGTTCGACCTTAAGTTTGAATCCATACATGACCGAATTGATCACTTGGATTCATCAAAGAGTTCCTCCAAGAAAACTTGAGGAAAAACTCCTTTGCATGAGTCTAGCTACTCCAACTCGGAAAGGGAGCTCGATGAGAATGAACGAGGACCTAAGGGAGCACGCCATAAATCTACACGTGGGGATGAAACCATCAAAGGTGTAAAACTGAAAATTCCCTCTTTTAAGGGAAATCTGACCCCGAAGCGTACTTGTAGCAGGAAAGAAAATTTGAGATGATTTTTTACTACAACCACTCCATGGAAGCTCAAAAGGTGAAACTTGCAGCCATAGAATTCACCAATTATGCGGCCATTTGGTGGGATCAACTTCGTACAAACAAAAGAGGAATGAGGAGCCATCCATTAGAACTTTGGAGGAGCTTAAAAGGGTCATGAGAAAGCGCTTCATGCCAGGGTACTACCATAGAGATTTGCAAAATAAATTACAAACTCTCACTCAAAGTAGTATGTCAATTGAAGACTACTTCAAGGAAATGGAGGTGGCCATGATGAGGGTCGACGTAAACGAAAATCTTGAAGCAACCATGGCCTGATTTCTAAGGGGTTCAGGGCTGAAATTGCTGATATTGTGGAGCTACATCATTACCTTGACTTAAATGAGTTGCTAGACAAAGCCATCAAGATAGAAAGGTGACTCAAGAGGAGAGGTAGTGCTCGTGCAAATACCACTTTGTAAGTTGGAAATTGGAAAAACCCGCCACCCAAAAAGGAGGAAAAGGTCTCGATTTCACCAACTCCACCAAAGCCGAGAGGAGTTTTATCAAGTCCAATCCAAAAAGGTGATCCAAAGGCTGCCAAGGAGGGTACCAAACCTAGGAACTGAGACACTAAATGCTTCAAGTGTCAAGGATATGGACACATTACGTCTTAGTGCCGTAGTCAGGGTACTATATTAGTGTTACCTAATAGAGAAGTCATGACCGATGAAGAGGATGAATATGAAGGAATGCCACCTCTTGTTGAGGAGGACGATGAGGGGGAGATTGAGGCTCAACTATGAGGACTCATGTTTTTATTCTTAATTTAGTTTATTTTATAATTATTTTGCCCTAGTGTTATTTAATTTTTCTGCGGCTCGTTTAGCGAGAAATAGTGAATACACGTTTCTTTCGAGACAATAGTTGAGTCGAGAGTGCAATAATCTTGGAGTATTAAGAATGATTAATAGTAGACTAAGAAAAGTTAATTGAGGGATTAGAGGTGGTGAGTTCAAATTAAGCTTTTACCGCGCGCGCGTCGAAAATTTCTTGAAAGTCACACCGTACGACTAATTAGAGACTTGAGGAATTAATACTAGACTCGTAAGTATGAGTAATTACAGTGTTATAGAAAGTATTTTGGAGGATTAGTGCATGAGTGTATCAAACCCGAGAGAGAATGGTGATACGAAAACCTCGCGCGACAACTATTCAAAGTTGACTTTTGCCAAACTTAACCACTACTTTTCCCTCCAAGCTTCCAAGACAAGACACAAGACACAACTCTCATTTCTCTCTCTCCATTTTCGGCCAAAGCAAGACAAGAAAAGGGAAGGAAGAAACTCCATTGTTTTGGCTTCATTTCACTCACAAATCTTCAACCAAATTGCATACAACTTGGAGTACCACTCTATCTTGGAGCAAGGAGCAATCTTGTGGATTTTCTTGGAGAATTTTTGTCACGGCCCCACCTCCCCCTAAGGCGAACCAGAGGGTTCGGCGGGCCGCCTGCCCAGCTCTCGCCGGGACTCAGTCGTTCACTACAATCCTCAATTGAATTTCAAGATATATATATCAAATATACATCAAAGGTTCCCAAACTTTACATATCAAAAGCGAAGCGTCCACGCTTCCGCAGCGCCACTCTGATCCTTGATCACAATTGGTATACAGTAGGAAGTCCAAAACTAGACTATTACACATCCAATCAATTCTAAACGTTCTTAAACGTTCAATACAATCCCAATATGAATGATTACACAAAAGGAAATCCAAGTTCAATCCATACATGAGATAATCCATGAATAAACACTACAAGCCCTTCCTTCGCCTTGAGCCCTGTGGAGGGGAATAAAACATTTTTGGGGTGAGCTAGAAGCTCAGCGAGTAACCAGTAAAATCAGTAATCAAATCGGTTTAACCATAGTTCATTTCAATGATGTTCAATTCAAATCAAATGATAAGTCCAGAAACAATTTCAACATTTACAAAACATTAAATATGGAGTATCAATAATTCAAGAAACATGTACAATGGAAAGCGATAGTAACATTCGTGCAAAGGATACATTCGTTCTCCTGTCCTTCATTTGACATTTCATTATTTTCCACCAACCTCCACCAACCTACAAAGGTAATACTCGAGTATACCAAACGTTCACCCAGGTCCCTAATCGCCCGACCGAGTCCACTTCTGGCTCGAGACGACCGGTAACAAGGGGCAATGGCCAGTTCAGCCCAAAAGGCTTACATTCATGCGCAAGTAGCATTTAATCATTGATCATTGAAAATTTCATATTTATTTAGGTCGAGTGCGATAAAGTACACACTCGCCTAGAAAACTCGTTTTAACAATCATTGAAAGCAAAATCAATAATAACAAGACACTGATATGCAAGCACGCATGATATGTAAGAAAACAGTTCCAACATTAAATTTGGAAACAGTTCAAAAGTAAATAATGCAAGAAACGGTTCATAAATACTTTTAGAAATAGTTTGAGGTCACTCACCTCCATGGCTCAGAAATCATCCATCAAATATCATTGCCTTGCTCAAATCCAAGTCTTAAATCACAAACTCAATGCAAACGAGTTCCTTCAAAGTTCGGACAGCACTTCCCCTGAATTTGTTAACTTTTCCAGCCATCATGGCTTCATTACTTCCTCAAATCAGTCCCAAAGGTACACACACAACAACAAGTTCATCCCATAGCCATTCAGCAAGCTCCAAGTAGTACTAGTACAAGTCAGCTAGGGAAAAGTCCGGAAATGAAAGTTAAGCTCAAAACCAGAAAAATAGTTTTGACGTCATTTTGCGGTAATGGCACAAATTGCACTACGATTATCGGATTAGGGTGTAAGACCCACCATTTCGAAGCTAAGAACCAGGGCTACAACAATGTAGAAGGTCACTCAGTCCAAATCCCAGCACAACTAAGTCCAATAGGCCAAATAACAAACCAGAACCGTAATTGCAGGTTTACAAATTACACTATGCTGTAATCAGTACAACTCCGTCTATATAGGTCTAAATGCATTGATTCCAAAGGCATCCGGTAGCTAAGACATCAAGCTACATTTCATCAGAAGACACCAACATCCAAATCCAAAGCAATTCCAGTCAAAACAAACGATTTCAATCGCAGTTCGTACATTCTGATCAACCCAGAACAGCAACAGTAAAATCGACATATCTCACTCTACACTACTCCAAATGACCTGAAATTTTACAGGCACCTCAAACACATCGATACCTACAACTTTTATGTTTTAAACAAAGGCCAATTCGGCCTCTAACCATATGATACAAAACCGGACAGAAAAGGGGGTTATGAAACCCTAACTTCCTCAAATTCCTTCCAAACCCAAAATTGGTTGCAATTACCAATCATTTACACCTACTAGAGTCATTACCCCTCATTACCAACCATCATAAATAACCACAACATCATGATCACATTAAACCAGAAAATTCCTCAAAAAAATAAAAACTTCACCAATTCATCTCAAACCAAGAAATAATTCACAAATTTCAACACTTTAGCCACCACTAGGCACCAATTAAACATCATTAAGTGTAGGAGGATATTCCATCACCACTTACCAAGTAAACAAGAGAGAGGGAGTTGTAGAACACCGTAGCTTCCTTAAAAACTTCACCAAACAACTTACTAGCACCTAATGGAGGGATTTTATGGAGTAGAAACTAGTTTAGGCAATTGTTTTTGGAAGATTGAACTAAATGGAAGCTAAAATGGTGAAGAGTTTCTTTCTTCTTTGCTCAAGAGAGAGCCGGCCATGGAGAAGAAGAAAAGAGTGAATTTTATTGATTTTTTTGAGATATTTAACTTAATGGGAAAAAGTCAAAAAGGTGAATAGTGTCCCATAAAGTCCAACCAAAGACATAGTGACACTTGGCACTTCATAAATGCATTTCTATCCTTTTGTTTCCTCTCACATCAATCACTTCACCTCCTCTACTTATCTCTTAACACCCGATAAATTTCAACCAGTATCCAAAACTTAACCTTATTGGCCGAATTTTTCCGAACTTTTCGCACTAGTGGGTCCCACGTCCATTATATATCTGTAATTTTTCAAAAACTCTCCAATGGTTGAAAAAGCATCTAAAAACTATAATTACTCATAAAATTCACCAAGAAAATTTTCCTAAGGCAGAAAATGCAGAAAACATGCCATGAAAGGGGAAAAACCCTAGGAAAAATATTAGGGGAATTTACGGGTTCTCACACTCATTTTTTTTCGGGGCGTCACAATTTTCAGTGGAAAAATATGATATTCATCTAGGGTTTCAAGGGTAACAACTTCATCCCTTTAATCCTTTCATTTCTTCAAAGTTTAGTTGTTAATCTTCATGGGTTTGAAACCCTAACCGCGTTATATGCTAGCGGACTTGAGGAACCATTTATTTCGCTTTAAATCATAGGCTAGCTGACTTGATGAGACCTCTAGGTAGCTGACTTGATGCTTTAATGTTTGATTGTCGCTGTTTATGTGATGAGTGAGGTGATTTCGGTTAGAAAGTGGAGAGAAATCGAAGGAAAGTTGGGAAGGCAAGCTGGCCAAAAATTCTGTCCATATTGTTCTGTTTTATTCCAAAATTTTGATGCTTGATTGGCTATGAAATTGATGAATATATCTTGTATATTGTGTGTACAAAGTGCCTTTCAAAAATCGTATCGAATGGTTACTCAAAACTTGAGTTTTAGAAAAGTTTCAAAGCTGGAAAACATATAGCAGGGTACCCGGACAGTGGTCCTTTGTCCAAACATAACTTTTTGTGCAAAAGTCGAAATTGAGTGTTGTTAGAGGCATTCAAAACTAGACATTCATAGCTTTCCAACTGTATAAAATTCTCTACTAGTTCATTTTGAGTAGACCGTAGCGACTCGGCAAAGTGGACTGTCCTGTTTTGTCAGTTTGTCTGAGAGAAACTAGGAAGCTGCATCTTGTGGCTCGATTTTGTTCCACTTGTGAAAAGATTTTCAATACGATGCCTTCTGATGAATTGTAGCATTTGGAGCCTAGTTTCTAACGCCGTAAACCAATCTCAATTTAGAGTTGTATAGAGTTAAATATGGTTTGGTTTCGAAAATGCGACAAAACTAGAAACTGCAAACTTTTCCCTTCCTTGCTGACCGAATGGTCAAATCTGTTTAACCGTGAATTTCTACCGTTTACCGGTTTATTTCATTATTTGCACATGTTGTTAGCTCTTACCTGAACTGGGTCCTGCCCTTGGTTGCTAACCTGCTCGAGCCAGAACTAGACTCGGTCGGGTAGGTTGGAACCCTGAGCCATCATTTCGGTATACTCGAGTATTACCACTGGAGGAATAAGGCGATGGCCAGACAAACCGGAGAAATTATTGGAGTTATAAGGTGAAACTGACCGAAATGGTTCCACGTGAACACCGTATTCTTTTAATGTGTGTTTATTTCTGTAAAATGATAAATGTCTCATTTTAACGTGCCAATGTGAAACATTGAACCATATGTGCGTTATGCTTAATTTATTTCATTTATTTGAACTGCTTGTGTGTTTTGGAACCTCATTGAGCTGTTTAGCTCATTCCACTTCGTTGTTTTCCTTCACAGGGTTCAAGGCCAAGAGTGCTCACAAATAGTACTAAGTTGTTTTCTCTTGAAGATTTTAAGTTGTATTATTTTTTTTTTTGGTTGCCTGCCACGGTATCCAGGGCTTTGCCCTGACTAATCCGTTGGTCGACCCGGGTCGCACACCTGGCTGTGGTGGGTGAGTCTCCCAACAAGGGTAGCTGCATACGCCAGGTTTCGAACCCGAGACCTGCTTAAGCGGAACCAAGCTGCTTACCACTTGGCCCAACCCCAGTTGGTTTAAGTTGTATTATGGCAGATGACTGTAGTACATATTCTTTTGGGTTGTATTTAAACTTGAAGATTGATGTAATTTTGAGAACTTGTGATGTAAGACTTGGAAGTTTATTTAAGGGAGAGATTTTTCCTTAATTCGACTTTTATTATTGGTTGTCTACCTTCAAGTTTAAATTTGACTTGTATCGAGTCCTGGCGAGAGTTGGGCAGACATTCTGCGGATACCCTTGGGTTCACCCTTGGGAGAAGTGGGGGCATCACAGGTGGTATCAGAGCCACTTCGTGTGGTCTCTGCGTGTGACACCCCGAAAGAATGAGTGTGAGAACCCGAAATTTTTTGTATCTTTTCGAGACATTATTTTGTTTCCTCGTTTATAATTTTGTACCTTTTTTCATTATTTTAATTTTCTATACATTTTTATAAGTAAATATAGTTTTCAAATCATTTTCTTGATACAAGTTAGTCCACGTTAATTTTGAAGTGTATTTTGGACGTGGGACCCGCTAGTGCGGTAAATGCAAAATTTTTGTGATAACTTGTTGGAGTTTTGTATTAAGTGATTTGCAAGGTGCTAAGAGATAATTAGATGTTACTTATATGGATTAGTATTGGAGAGACAAAAAGATAAGTTTTAAACCTAAAGGTGACAAGTGTCACCATCCAATTCACTCTTGGACTTTGACCATTATTTCTTACCTTTACTAATACTCAATTTTGACCCAAAAATCATATTATTTCTAGCTCCTTTGGCCGGCCCTCTCTAAGGGGAAAAAGAAAAGAAAACACTCCACTTTCCTAGCTCCAATCTTGTTCAATCTTCAATTCCAACCGATTAAACTTGAAAGTTCTCCATAAAAATCCTTCTCTTAGTAGTTGTGAGGTGTTTAGTGAAGTGGGTTGGAAGATTAAGGTGCTAAATTGCTCTTTTTTTTGGGTTGTTAAGGTGAGTAGCTAATGGATTCCTTTTTTGGTCTTGCTATTGTCAAATTAATGGTTTGTGTTGGTTAAAGATGTGATTTTATGGAAGAATTTATGGATTAAAGTGAAGTTAGCTCAATTTCTGATTTTATTGGAGATTTTTCTGATTTTATATGATGATCATGGTTTAATCATGGTATGATGGCTGGTAATGGTGTAAAATGAAGCTTGTATATGTTAGTTACGATTGTTTGCGGAAAATTTCGATTTTATGCGGAAATTCCATGCTAGGGTTTTGAATCTGTCCTGTTCTGTCCGGATTTCTTTGGGCATGTTAAAGGCCGAATCAGGCTTAGGTTAAAACTTGAAAGTTGTTGAAAATAGTGTTAACTAGCTTCCTGAAAAATTTCATCTTGATCCGAGTACTGTAACATGTGAAATGACCGAAATACCCTTGACTGCCATAAATCCCTGTTTCGCGCCCAGATTTCTATTTTCGTGGAGATTTCCATTTTTGACCATGAAAATGCATGATTTGGCTTTGGAGGTATTCATAAGAAATGTAGGTTTATGTCTTGGCTTCGAAACTCCATAAGATTCGTTTCAATCCGATAAGTGTAGCTTCAGTTATGGATATTGTGCCGAAAGGTGTATTTGATAGTCTATGATGTGTATGTGGTTAATTTGAGATGAATTGGTGTTGCTTGTAGGATGGAAAAGTAAGGAAATTAAGGGTATATGCTGTCCGACCTTTGAAAGCATTTGATTGCTATGAGTTTGAGGTGAAGGGCTTGGACTTGAGCAAGGCTACGATATATGATGGATGGTTCCTGAGCCGTGGTTGGTGAGTGACCCTAAACTATTTCCAAAGTACTTGTGAAATGTTTCTTGCATTATTTACTCGATTGCATATCATGCGTGCTTGCATGTGAATTCATGATATGATTTTGGCTTCAATGAGTTCTTGGGGAGTCTTGTGCTGGACACCAACGTCTCCACCTCTGTTTATTTGGAGCAAATGGCTCCGGAGCTCAAAAAGGGGCTCCCTCTTACTGTTTACTGTTACTGGATCTTTTGAGCGTTAGGTATGTAAGTGCAATGATTTCACTGGCTCACGAGAGCAAAATACGTACTTTTGATCTCTGAATCATGACATCATTGAAATACATTACTGTGAAATATATTTGATGACTGCTTTTACTGGTTACTCACTGAGCTTCTAGCTCACCCCAAAACTATTTTATTCCCCTCCACAGGGTTCGTGGCGAAGGAAGGCTTGTAGTACTTATTCACGTGACTGGATGGCATATATCTTGTACAGTTTGGATTTGGAATCATTTCATGTATAGTTGGGAATTGTTTCCGCTTCGCTTATGACATGTAATTATTGGAGAATTTGATGTATATTTGAGATTTATAATGTAATCTGCTTGAGGACTGTAGTGAACGACTGAGTCCCGGCGAGAGCTGGGCAGGCGGTCCGCCGAACCGTTTCGTTCGCCTTAGGGGGAGGTGGGGCTGTCACACTGCGCGGGGTGAATTTGGACCAAGTAGTATTATGGTCCCTATTATGTGAATGGGTAAAGACTTAAGTACTCTTCTAGAGCGTAAGTTGTGAATCATGCATGTGATAGGTATAAACCCTTTATCTTGATACTTGGGAAAAATTAGATATGTATGTTGGGTAGGAATCTCAAACGTGGTGATTTACTCTTGGGTAGGATTCTTGTACCTGAGTACTTAAGAGTTGAGGGCAATACTGAGAACTTGAGATCTTCATTTGTGGGGAACAAGAATGGGCTAATGTTTTGCGAGAGCAAGCGCAAGAGATTAACGGACGTCTAGTTCGGGTAGTAAGAGAAGTGAGAGATCGGACGGAGAATATTTTAACCGAGTGTGGGACAATATCGGCCAGAGAGAAGTGGAATGTAGTTAAGCTTGGGAGAGAAGTAGAATCAACTGGTTCAGTGATGATCTAAGTTAGAAACGTAAGACCTTGTGATTGTAGGAATGGAAAGAAATGGTGTACATTCGACCTCTTATATTTCAGACAGGGCCGGGCGAGCCATTTCGGCAGTTCGTGTGAGATCCCGAAAATTCACTTGTCTTTATAACCCTTATTTGAACTCACTTGCCTTTGATTCTTGGTTGCTTTAATGGTTGAATTTGAGCCAAGGAAGTGAATTTTGTTAAGAAAAGATTCATAATCTCAAGCTGTCAGAAAATCTAGAAATTTTCGCAAGAGGCCCTGCGCAGTTTTGGAAAATTTGCTATAACTTCGTATAGGAAAGTCGGAATTTAGTTCCGTTTGTTGTGTTTGAAACTAGACTCATAGGGCTTCCTACAATGTAAAATTTAGAGTTTGATTCAATCTCTAGAAGTTCCATAAAATTGGTAAAGTTGGCTGAAAATTCTGTCCTGCACAAGTTACAATATGAATGTTGTAGTAGTTTATGGCTCAATTTGGACCCACTTATGAATTGAATCTCTTTGAGGTGTCTTCTAAAGATTATTAGTATTTGAAGTCTAGTTTTTAATAGGCCAATTTTTATGATTTTTTGATAATTATAACTCAATTTATGATTTTTCTAAAGGAATGGCATAAGTTAGGCAGCCGAAATATTGGACCAAGAAAAAGAGAGAAAAGAAAGAAAAAATGAGAATTATTCTTGTGGTGACACTTGTCGGATGCATAGGAAAATTTTGACCAAGCATTTGTCTTTCCTTTTTATCTCCTCCTTGGCTCCATTTTCTTCCATTTTTCTTGAGTTTGGCCGAAATTTTAGGGGAGGAAAAAACAAGAGAGAAACCTTCAACTCCAACTTCAACTTGTGCTTGAATCTTGAGTTCCAATCAAAGTTGGTGCAAACTACTCCATAAAACTTGCTCACTAAGGAGTGATTTTGGAGAGGAAAGCTCTAAGCTACCATCTTTCTTGAGGTTACAAGGTACTTTGGTAAGAAACTTCCCTCCACTTCAAATATGTGTAAACTAGTAGCTTAAAGTTGGACTTTGGTAGCTTTGTGAGGAAATTTCATGGGTTGAAGTAGTATTATGGTAAATTTCAGTTTTATGATGAATTTTCTGCTCTTATATGATACTTAGTGATTGGCCATGGTTTGATAACTTAGCCATGTGTAATATTGAGGAATTATATGCTAGTTTGACTTACCTAAAGAAATTTCCAGCTTTAGCTTCAAATTCCCAGCATTGATAGTGATGAATCTGCCCTGTTACTGACCTACATATTCGTCTATGTTAGAGGCCAAATTGGGCTTAGGTTAAAACATGAAAGTTGTATAAAATGATGTTATATAGTTTCCTGTAAAATTTCAGCTCAATCCGAGCACTGTATCATGTCAAATAACAAAAATACCCTTGACTGCCAAATGTATAGTTTTTCGGATAGTTTTGAGATTACACAATTATGGCTTCATTTTTCACTTTGATCTGTATCAAATCAGCATTTGGCCAAAACAAGAAAGTTTTAGCCTATGTTTCAGCTTTCCAACGCATCTAAAAGTGCCTCAATCTGAATTGTGTACCTTGAGTTATTGCTGTTTGAATCCTGTGCTGACAACTAGACTGACCATGAACTTCTGGTTCTGTAATCTGCAAATTCGACCTAGATAAACTATGAATTGGGTTGAGTTGTCTTCATAAAAGTTGTAACCCTTTGTCTTAGTTTCGAAATGGTATAAAGTGTACCCCAATCCGATAAACGTAGCTCCAGTTGTGATAAAAAATCTATAAGATGTCAAATCTGCTGTTTAGCTTTTGTCTTCAAAACTGATTTCCAATTATCTCATTCGACTTGTCTTGTAATTGAATGATATTGGAGCCTATTGAAGGGCTATGTCGGTAACATTACTTGTGTGTGATTGTGGGGCTGAATTGAGAAAAACAATGAAGCCATAAATGGTTGGAAAATATGTAAACACAAAGGGCGTGCTGCCCAAATTTTCATTCAAGAGTTAGGCATATGTACTTGCGACTTGAGCGACGATTTGAGGTCAAGTTGGACTTGGATCGCCTATGATATTCGAGTTTTCTTTAGTCAGGGTATATAAGCTAAAATTTGCCGGAACTCGTACCCTTGAAAAGTGAAAGTAGCGACCCTTTCAAAATACAATTTTCCCGGTCTTTGATACGAAGTGTAACTTCTAAATTCGAAACCACTTCTTGATCATAACTAAACGAGCAAGCATGAATTTTTCAGAATTTGTTAAGTATCTTGAATACTATTTAAACGAGTTGCATTTACTTAATTTTCTTGAAGCGAAACTCCTATGTTTCGAACTTTAGAGAGTTTTATATATGTAAATAATATTTTATCGCAGATTTGGACTCCAACCAAGGAGTTGGACCTGAACGTGATTTTTGAGAGGCACTAGACCTTGGGTGAGTGCTTCCAAATACCTGATTGAACTGAACACTTGTTTTCAATACTTGACCAATGTGATCGAATGATATGTGATTGGCATGATCGGGCAAGGGTGTACTTTATCGCACTTACCCTAATGTGATATGTACTCGTTTATTGTTGCAATTGACTCGATATACTTGTGCGTGACTTGTAAGTACTGAGCGGCAGTATGTACCACACTCGACTCGAGTGGGATGTACCTCTCATTCCTGTCTCCGTACTTTTATCTTGATTTATTCGATTGGAGATGTTATCTCATCGAATTCTTGGAAACCCAAACCCCACTGGCTAGTTAATCGAGTCGAGCCGGCAAGGGCTTGGTCGATTAGATAACGAACCATGGGTATCTAGTGTTGTCGAGTCGAGTGTTATCTCCTCGACTAATGAGTATACTCGAGTATTACCACCAGTGTTTATCGTGGAGTTCGGGCCCGGTAAGGGGTTTGGTTGGTGGACGGAGATTGGAGTTAAGTGGTGTACTACTGGACTAGTTACTTTACTTGAAAGTTGATGGAGTGTCAACTAATACTGGATCAAGCTCTGGTAAAGAAATGGGAATTTGGCTCCAGAGAGCCATCTGTATACTTATACATTGGTTGTTATTCAAAGTGTTATTGTTCTTTTGGAAAACAAAAAGAGTTTTCACTCGCTCATTTTGACATTTGCAATTTGAAGTGTTATTGGTCACTTTCATGAACTTGTTATGCTCGCTATTTTGCTACGTGATATTTGTACTTTTCAATAATGGTCAACTTGCTATTTGGAACCTCACTGGGTTTTTAACTCATTCCACGCCATTTGTTTTCCTTACAGGGGGTACAGCGAGACGTGAGACTGGTACAGGCTAACATAGTCTAATAGTTTTTGAATTTTGTGATTGTACTCGCGCTAGTGCTCGATTAGGACTGAATGTATCTGAAACTCATATCTTTTGATATATTTGGGATTGTACGAATGTTTGAAAAAGAAATGAATGTACATGTATGTTCCAAGTTTGGGAACTGTTATTTCCTTTACTCTTGAGGTTGTAACCTATTTTATTTGAAGTGAGTGAGTGAGTGAGTCCTAGCGAAAGCTAGGTAGGCGGTCCGCTAAACCCTGAGGTACGCCTTAGGGGGGATGGGGTCATCACAGTTCGTCCCAGGGCATAGGATGGATCACCGATGTGATTGTTGGATAACACATTTGTATCTTGACAGTGTGGTACTAGCTATAGCAGATGAGAGACCAAGGCTAGTCATTGCGAATGAAAGAGCAAATCACCACATTCGGGTACTTGAGACTAAGGTGCTCGAGGAGCAAGAACGAACCGATATTTTACGTGAACAGTTAGAGGAAACTAATAATTGTTTGGCTAGGATGACACAACTATTAAGAGAGAGAGGTGGACAAGATCGTGGCCAGAGGATCCTAATGTTAGGGAACAGGAATCATCTAGTGAAACACTCCTTTTGATCTTTTGTAATGGGATGATGGGAGTAGAACTTAGGAGTTTGTACCTTGGAGATGCATGTACTTTTGTTAATCACCTGTTTACTTTTGTTTACTGACCTTGACTTGGTATGTACTTTACTTGACTGTAACTTGTTTTATGATCTGATAAACTCTAGTTTGTATCTGACTTGTACGGTGATAATGTTATTTGTGCAAGTGATTTCATTTTTCTTTAGAGTTGTTACTGGTATATGTGTGTAGTTCAATTATGGTTTAGCATGGAGTTTATGCATGTACATCTAGATTAGCTGTGAACATGGAAACTAGAGGACAACGACAAGGACGCCAACCCAGACAACCCCGAAATCAAAGAGTAGATAATGAGTCTGCTACTGATCAAAATGCCGAGCCAAGGGCTGGGGAAAGAGATGACCAAATGGCATTAGTTTGAACTCGCATGACGGATGTACTAGAGCTCTTAGTAGCACAACAGGGCCAGGGGGTTGGACAAGGAAACCAACGTGGAAACCAGGAGAAAGGAAAGGATCGAGTTTTGGAGCAGTTTCAAAAATTCTTCCCACCCAAATTTTCTGGAGGACCTGACTCAGAAGTGGCTGAAATTTGGTTAGAAAATATAAGGAATATATTCGATACCTTGAACTACACAGAAGAAAGACAAGTCACTTTTGCTGTATTTCAACTTGAGGGAGCAGTTCAAACCTGGTGGAATGTTATAAGAAACAAGTGGGAAAGAGATCAAACTCCAAGAACTTGGATAAACGAGAGTTTAATGAGAAATTTCTTCATCCACTAGTCCAAGAAAAGAGAGAAGATGATTTTATAAAGATTCGTCATGGAATTTCGAGTGTGGCTCAGTATGAAACACAATTCACAAAATTATCTAAATATGCTCCAAAATTGGTGGCTACAGAGCGGAAGAGAATAAGACGGTTTATCCAAGGATTAAATTTAGAAATCCAAGTTGCCCTTGCCGCAGCACAGATTGAAACATTTAGTGACGTTCTTGAGAAAGCACAAAGGGTGGGGAGCATAAAATCCCAACTGAGAACCTTTCGAGCAAGGAAAAGAGATGTATCTGATAGTAGTCACTACCTTGAAGTACCAAGAGAAATTGGACCGCCACCTAAAGTTAGAAAAGGAGTGTATGGAGTAAGACTACCACTTCCTTCGCCACCCATGATAAAGAAACTAGAAGGAACTATGTCATGAGGAGCTCCAGTAGGATAGATACAATCAAGGGAAACTTCGCAGGCAAGTTAAGTCATAACTTCTCATCTGACCTGTGGATATTGTGGAAGGACGAATCATACCGAAGAAAATTGCTGGGTAAAGGGGCAAAAGTGTATGGGATGTGGGAGCACCAACCATAAAGTTCACGACTGCCCAAAGAGGTATCCACGAGAAACTAGTATTCAACAAGAAAATAAAACTATCCCTCGACAAGTCAATGAAGGAGGAAACTGACCAATGGCACCTACAAGAACATATGCAATGATCACACAATAAGGTCCAGGATTACCTGAGCTTATGGAAGGTATGAATTTCGAAAAAGAAATTCTTTTAAAGGGGAAAGGATGTGAGGACTCATGTTTTTATTCTTAATTTAGTTTATTTTATAATTACTTTGCCCTAATGTTATATAATTTTTTTGCGGTTCATTTAGCGAGAAATAATGAATACACGTTTTTTTCGAGACAATATTCTAGTCGAGAGTGCAATAATCTTGGATAATTAAGAATGATTAATAGTAGACTAAGAAAAGTTAATTGAGGGATTAAAGGTGAGTGAGTTCAAATTAAACTTTTACAGCGCGCGCGTCAAAAATTTCTCGAAAGTCACACCGCGCGACTAATTAGAGACTTGAGAAATTAATTCTAGACTCGTAAGTGTGAGTAATTACAGTGTTATAGAAAGTACCTTGGAGGATTAGTGCATGAGTGTATCAAACCCGAGAGAAAATGGTGGTACAAAAATCTCGCGCGACAACTATTCAAAGTTGATTTTGCCAAACTTAACCACTACTTTTCCCTCCAAGCTTCCAAGACAAGCCACAACACACAACTCTCATTTCTCTCTCTCCATTTTTGGCCAAAGCAAGACAAGAAAAGGGAAGGAAGAAACTCCATTGTTTTGGCTTCATTTCACTCACAAATCTTCCACCAAATCGCATACAACTTGGAGTACCACTCTATCTTGGATAAAGGAGCAATCTTGTGGATTTTCTTGGAGAATTTTCAGTGGAAAAATTTGATATTCATCTAGGGTTTCAAGGGTAACAACTTTATCCCTTTAATAACTTTCATTTCTTCAATGTTTAGCGGTTAATCTTCATGGGTTTGAAACCCTAACCGCGTTATAGGCTAGCGAACTTGAGGAACCATTTATTTCGCTTTAAATCATAGGCTAGCTGACTTGATGAGACCTCTAGGTAGCTGACTTGATGCTTTAATGTTTGATTATGGTTGTTTATGTGATGAGTAAGGTGATTTCGGTTAGAAAGTGGAGAGAAATCGAAGGAAAGTTGTGAAGGCAAGCTGGCTGAAAATTCTGTCCATATTGTTCTGTTTTATTTCAAAATTTTAATACTTGGTTGGCTGTGAAATTGATGAATATATGTTGTATATTGTGTGTACAAAGTTCCTTTCAAAAATCGTATCGAATTGTTGCTCAAAACTTCAGTTTTGGAAAAGTTTCAAATCTGGAAAACGTATAGCAGGGTACCCGGACAGTGGTCCTTTTTCAGAACATAACTTTTTGTGCAAAAGTCAAAATTGAGTACCATTAGTGGCATTTAAAACTAGACATTCATAGCTTTCCAACGGTATAAAATTTCCCTGCTAGTTCATTTTGAGTAGACCGTAGCGACTCGGCAAAGTGGACTGTCCTGCTTTGCCAGTCTGTCCGAAAGAAACTGGGAAGCTGCATCTTGTGGCTCGATTTTGTTCCACTTGTGAAAATATTTTCGAAATGATGCCTTCTGATAAATTGTGGCATTTGGAGCCTAGTTTCCAACTCCATAAACCAATCTCAATTTGGAGTTGTATAGAGTTAGATATGGTTTGGTTTCGAAAATGCGACAATGCTGGAAACTGGAAACTTTTCCCTTCCTTGCTGATCGAATGGTCAAATCTGTTTTGGGATGTTATATTTCAAAAATTTTAGTGTCATTTAACCATCAATTGCTTATTAAATGGTTCTGGAATCTTGGTTGCAAAAATGGAGTGAAATGGAGCTGATTTCGTTGGACAAAATGTTTGAAAAAGAAATGGAATCTTGGCTTTGAAAGATTTCACAAACTTTGGTCGTTTCGTTAACTGCCTTCCTGTGCGATTTTTTATCTAAATTTTGATGGAGAGGTATTCCAAATATGTAGGTTTAAGTGTACCAAATTTGGTGTAATTTCAATACCATTTCGGTATCCAAATGATACCCCAAAGATTGCTCTTCAAATCTGGAAATTCACTGTTCAAGTCGTGAAAATCAACCGACTTTAAACTGTTATATTTGTTACTCAAAACTCCGAATTTAGTTCTGCTTGTTGTGTTTGAAACTTTGTATGGAACTCTTATTATGTTACAAATTTCAGAGACTGATTCATTTTCTGTGAATTTTTCCGAATTTCCAAACATCGCCGAAAACCAAGACTGGTTCTGTCTTGTTTTCTTGAATCAGCAATTTTGAGCTGAAAAATGAATACTTTCTGTTTAGAATCTTGGAAAAATATCTTCTAGGAAATTTTAGTACTTTGAATCTATTTTCCAACGGTAAAAGTTTTCCATTTTTGGACGTACTAAACTCAAGATCTGATTTTACCAATTTTATCGCGCAAAGCTGAAAATTCATGATTTCTTGGGAAATGAGTTTTTGAGAACTTTTCATTGTCTTTCGATATCGATCATCCGTTTTAAACTCATTTTCATGGAGGATATGAGTTTTCTCTTATGACTTTAAATCTTGAATTTTCATGGAGGATATGAATCTTGAATTTCAATAAAGTGAAGCTCTTTTGAGACATTGTTCTAAGTTTAAGCAAATACATTTTGTGACGCCCCCACTTCTCCCAAGGGTGAACCCAAGGATATCGATGGGACGCCTGCCCAACTCTCACCAGGACTCGATACAATTTCAATTCAAGCTTAAGGATAAAACTGAATAATGAAAATCAAAGATATACTTCCATACTCAAGTGTTAAATCTTACATCACAGTTTTCAAAATACATCAACTTTCCCAAAATATACAATCTCCAAAAGTTGTCTTAACAATTACATTCAAAACCCTAATCAAAAGTCCAACAAGTTGGCTTCTCCACAATTCCTTCCAATTCAGCTCCTGCTAAGGAAAACAAATCTAACGGGGTGAGTGGATGCTCGTGAGGTCAAAAAAACATGCAAAACATGTAGTTCAAATAACTATAGAACTTAAACAAGAATGAAAGCTATAACATTCAAGTAGTTCACAATTATCAATAAAACACACTTGATAAGGATACGGGAGCTCTTAGGAGCTATATTCCACTTGCTCGATCTAGTACCTCCACGAGTTGACACTCCGTCAACCGAGTAGGTTATAAGTCCGTAGAACTTCACTTACACTTCCCCGTTCACCGTTACACCCCCTGCTCTGGGCCCGTACTTCTTTTATATAAGGCGATACTACTGAATATGTCAAGCGAGATCTCTCCAATAGATCAAACTTATCACTTTTTTTCTCACGGCTCACCAAGCTTCACGACCAAACCCATGCCGGCTCGAATCGCAAGTTCGGCCTATGAGTTTTGGGCGTCCCCCACTATTATCAATTTAAATCGAGGAGATTCACTCCAATCGACATATGCAACCATAGCATAATTCACTTTTGCAACACTTCACTTAATTCACTTAGCAATTCAATTCAAACAATTCAAATACACTTCACTTAAATGAGAACGAGTGCGATAAAATACACACTCGACACGACACTTTCAAAATACTCAATCAATGAGAACAATTAAGCACATAACATTTCATATACTTGACACTCACCAAGTCAAAACAAAAGTGAGTGAGTGAGCAATTAAGCCTTTAGGCATCCACTTCGAGATTCTCTTGAAGATCTCCTTGAGTGCCTGAACAAATAACAAGTACTTTCATTCACAGCCATTTATTAACCAAGAAAGAAAGCACACTTATTTAGACTAGTCAATGCCTCAAAAGAGAACCTTAATCACTCAAAAATAGAGGTTCAAAAGTGAGGATTTATTAACACAAGAGAAACTGATTTCCTCCATAAAATCGAGTTTTAAACGATCAATCAATATCAAAGGATAGGGAAAAGTTTCCAAAAACTTATTTCCCATCAAGTCGGAAAAATTTCAGTTTTGTACGTCAAATTTAGAAAAATCAGAACTTGCACTCAGTAGGTCCAAAAATGGAAAACTTTAAACCGTTGGAATCTTGGTTTGGAGTACTAAAGGTTTCTAGAAAACACTTTTCCAAGATTCTAAACGAAAAGCACTCATTTTTCAACTCAAAGATTCAGTTCTAATAGGATAGGTTTGAATCAGTCTTGGTTTTGCTGTCACCTTTGGAAATTCGGCATAATTCATAGAAAATGAATCAGCCCTTGAATTCGTAGCACAATAAGAGTTTCAAACAAAGTTTCGAACACAACAAACGGAACTAAATCCGGAGTTTTGAACATCAAGATACAACAACTTAAAGTCAGCTGAATTTGTACACTGTTAAAAAATTTTCTAGATTTGAAGAGCCAAATTTGGGGCGTTATTTGGGCATCAAAATGGTATTGAATTTCCACCAAATTTGGTAACCTTAAACTTCCATATGTGAAATATCTCTCTATCAAATTTCACGTAAAAAAGTACGTGGAAAGGCAGTTAACAAAAAGACTAAAATTCAAAAAATGTTTCAAGGACAATCTGCCTTCTTGCTTTTATTTCCTTTTCAAAAGTTTTGCACAATGAAATCAGCCCCAATTCGATCCATTTTTGAAACCAAGGTCCTATAAACATTTAATAAACAATTGACAAGCAATTGTCATCAAAATTTTTGAGACAAAACATCCCAAAACCACTTTGACCATTCGGCCAGTAAGAAAGGAAAGACTTTCCAGTTTTCCAGCTTTGTTGCACTTTCAAAATCAGGTCATATCTCACTCAATACAACTTGAAATTGAGAATGGGTAGTGGTGTTGAAAACTATATTCATAATGCCACATTTCATCAGAAGAAAATGTTTCCAAAATCAGTTCACAAGTAGTTCAAATTCAAGCCACAAGTTGCAGTTCTCATTTCCATTCGAATGGAACAGGCAAATAGAACAGAACAGAACAGCCGACTTTATCAATTCACTGCAGCTCATTCAGATTGAACTAGCAAGTGATTTTTATACTGTTAGAAAGCTACAGATGTCTAGTTTTGAATGCTGCTAACGGCACTCAATTTTAACTTTTATACAAAAAGTTATGTTCGATCAAAGGAGCACTGCTCGGCTGCCCAGAACCCATTTCCAGATTTCTTTCAATTTCGAAAATCCAAGTTTTGTTCAACCAAATGAAATAATTTTTGCAAGGCACTTTTTACACATTATATACAACATATATCACTCAATTCCACAGCCAAAAAACCAACAAAAATTCGAAATTCAAGCAAGATAACCACATGACAGATTTGGCCAGCTTGCACTTCCAACTTTCCTTCGATTTTTCCTTCACTTTCTAACCATATTCATCTCAATCAACACATAAACAACCTGTCACGGCCCCACCTCCCCCTGAGGCGAACCAGAGGGTTCGGCGGGCCGCCTGCCCAGCTCTCGCCGGGGCTCACTCAAACACTACAGTCCTCAAATAAAATTGCAAGGTACAACTCGAATAATACATCAAATCCTCCAAGAATATTTCAGACCATAAACGAAGCGGAAACCAGTTAACCTACACATACATCCATTCAAGTCCGAACGTTCATACAATCCCTAATAACAACTATTACACAAGATGAAATCCAAAACTCAAACCATACATGAGATAATCCATCCGGTCACATGAATACGTGCTACAAGCACTTCCTTCGTCTCGAGCCCTGTGGAGGGGAATAAAACATTTTGGGGGTGAGCTAAAAGCTCAGCGAGTAACCAATAAAACCAGTAAGCAAATCAGTTTCACAGTCGTTCATTTCAGTGATGTCATGATTCAGAGATCAAATGTACATTTATTGCTCTCGTGAGCCAGTGAAATCGTTGTACTTAAACACCCAACGCTCCAAACAAACATTTAACAGTAAACAATCAGAGGGGGAGCCATTTGCTCCAGATGAACAGTACACAGAGGCGGAGACGTTGGTGTTCAGCACACGAATTCCAAGTACTCATTTAAGCCAAAACATGTCATGGGCCACATGCAAGCACTCATGATATGCAATCAAGTAAATAGTGCAATAAGCGGTTCATAAGTAACATTGGAAACAGTTTAGGGTCACTCACCTCAATGGCTCAGAAATCATCCATCAAATATCATTGTCTTGCTCAAATCCAAGTCCTCAATCACAAACTCAATGCAAATAACTTCCTTCAAAAGTTCGGACAGCACTTCCCCTGAATTTCCTTACTTTTCCCAGCCATCACGGCTTCATTATATCCTCAGCCAGTCCCAAAGGTACACACACAACAACGAGTTCATCCAATAGCCATTCAGCAAGCTCCAAGTAGTACTAGTACAAGTCAAGCTAGGGAAAAGGTCCGGAAATGAAGGTTTAGCTCAAACCAGAAAAACAGTTTTGGACATCACTTTGCGGTAATGGCACAACTTGCACTACGATTATCGGATTAGGGTGTAAGACCCACCATCTCGAAGCTAAAAACAGGGCTACAACAATGTAGAAGGCCACTCAGTCCAAATCCTAGCACAACTAGGTCAAATATGCAGAATACCAAACCAGAATCGTAATTGCAGGTTCCCAAATCGTACTATGCTGTAATTCGTCTATCTCCGTCTATACAGGTCCAAATGCCGAAATTCCAAAGGCATATGATAGCTAAGACATCCAGCTACATTTCATCAGAAAACACCAACAACAAAATCCAAACCAATTCCAGTCAAAACAGACAATTAACACCCGATAAATTTTACACAGTATCCGGAATTTAACCTAATTGGCCGAATTTTTCCGAACTTTTCGCACTAGTGGGTCCCACGTCCGATATACGTTCTTAATTTCTCAAAAACTCTCCAATACTAGAAAAATCATTTGAAAACGATATTTGCTCATAAACTTTATCTGGGGAATTTTTCTAATAAAAAAAATGTAGAAAATGCGGGCGTTTAAAAAAATAAACCCTAGAAAATTAGAAAATTTCCGGGTTCTCAAACTCATTTTTTTCGGGGCGTCACACAACCACAAATAACTAATTAAACCTCAAGGCAGCTACCTAAAGGCATCATCAAGTCCGCTAGCTTAGAGTTAAAACAAGATAAAATGGGTTTCCTCAAGTCCTCTACCTATTTCATGCTTTGGGTTATCAAATCCATGAAATCTAAACTTGATTCTTGAAGGAAAATGGAGAGATTGCAAGATTTGTTGGTTACTGTGAGAACCCGAAAAAAAAAATTCTTAATTTCTAGGCATTATTTTCTTTCTTTGCACACATTTTCTATATTTTCATTATTATATTAATTTTATAGATATTTTTATAAGTAAATATAGTTTTTAAATCATTTTTCTAGTATGAGTTAGTTCATACGATATTTGAAGTGTGTATTGGACGTGGGACCCGCTAGTGTGGTTAGTGCGATAAAATTCGGTCAATTAGGTTAAGTTTTGCATTAAGGGATTCATTTACCATGTGTTAGGAGATAATTGGAGGTTAGCTAGGTTAATTTGTAAGGAGAGACAAAAGGATGAGATCAAGCATAGGAATGGACAAGTGTCAAGTAACTATTGGAGGATGGACTTTGACCTACTATTCATCACCTTTACTAAATACCAAAAATTGACCAAAATCATCTTCATTTTCCTAGCATCTTGGCCGGCTCTCTCTCAAGGAAAAAGAAAAGAAAAGCTTCCAATTTTCTTCATCCAATCTTGCTCAATCTCACAATCTAACCGATTAAATTTCAAATCTCTCCATAAAAACCCTTAGCTAGGTGGTATTGTAGTAATTGGTGAAGTGGCTTGGAAGGATAAGGTGCTAAGTTACTTCCTTCCTTGAGTTTACAAGGTAAGTGGTTAAGAGATTCTTTCTTTGTTCACTTTGGTGTTAAATTAGTGACTTGTGATAGTTAAGGTGGTGATTTTATGGAAGATTTCATGATTTTTGGTAGAGATTGATGAATTTTTATTTTTATTCATAATTTTTCTGTTTTATATGTTTAATGTTGGTTGGCCATGGATGATGGCTTGGTATGGTTTAGAATGAACTTATGGAGTGTTAATTGTAGCTATTTGCGGAAAATTTCGGTTTTTGTGCGGAAATTTCAGCTTAGGGTTCCAATTTTTCCTGTTCTGTCCGGTTTTATTAGAGCATGTTAGAGGCCGAATCAGGCTTAGGTTAAAAATGAAGGTTGTAGAAAATGATGTTTTATAGTTTTCTACAAAATTTCAGCCCAATCCGACCTCCGTAGCCTGTGAAAAGACCGAAATACTCCTGCTGCCCTGTTTTTGTCCGAAACTGATAATCAGCTTCTGTAAGTGGTTAGTTTGACCAGGAATATTACCGAATTGGTTGTCAATTTCTTCTTAAGAATTATATCCTTGTATCTTATCTTTCAAATGGCTTTGAAATTACCTGAATCGGAGTTGTGTGTGCTGAGATATGATTGAATGAATCAGGACTGCTAGATGAATTTCACAGTGATTTTCGAACTGGAAAATCTGGGGTTGTTTAGGTAACGTTGACCTAGTTAGCATGAGAACTGGACTAAGTAGTCTTCATCAAAGTTATAGCCCTCTGTCTTAGCTTCGAAACGGTATAACTTTCACTTCAATCCAATAAGTGTAGTTTCGGTTATGTCGGATACGCTAAGTAGCGGTGAATCTGCCTTTTTGGTTCCTTCGCTTAAAGCTTATTTCCGGTCATTTTCCTAGCTAAATCTTGTACTTGGATGACTTTGAGCCTATTGAACGGCTGTTGTGATGAATTTATATTGTGTATGACTTTGGAATTGATTGAGGAAATTAATGAAGCTATAAGTGGCTTAAAAATAGGTAAATACAAAGGGCGTGCTGCCCAAATTTACACTCGAGAATTAGGTAACGATTTGAGAGCAAATACCATATGAACCATCTAGGATATTTGCGTCCTCTTTTATCGAGGTATATAAGGTCGAATCTGGCCGAAACTTGTACACTTGGAAAAAATTGAAATTTACGACTAATAGAAATACGTTTTCTTCATTTCTTCGACTCAAATGGATATTTCAAAGTTTTACGAGCGAGCATAAGTTTTCCAAATATTTTACTCATATCCTTTGGTTTAAATGTACTCTTTTCACTTTCAAAATCATATTTATACTTTGTACTAGTAGTATTTGAATTGTCTTTGATTCACCTAACTTTTGCTGGAGGAACTGTAATAGATTCTCTTGATTAACCTTAGGGTTCATCGGTGATTGAGAGTGTTACCCGGAAAGATAGTCTGGACGTTATTTCGCCTTAATAGGTGAGTGTACCAGTCCCCTGGATTGTTGTTTAATTGGTTTCTCTATACTTGAAATTTGTGACATGGATAACTGTGAACTCTGTTCTTTTGAATGAACGAGGGTGTACTTTATCACACTCATTCTCTTTCCTGTCCTGTATAAACTGAAATCTATTACTTGTACCTGTTATGAACTTGACCCTGTTACTTGCACTTGTTATGATGTCGTTTGGAAGTGAGTCCAGCGACTTTCCGGTTAAACTTGAGCTCAACCTCATGGGGAGTTAATTAAATCGAGCCATGCAAGGGCTTGGTCGAGGAAATTGACAATCCATGGGTGCTTGTTCTTATGGAATCTTTGAGTATTGAGACTCTTGATTCCGGTATACTCGAGTATTACCATTCCTATTCTTGTTTGGCGTTCGGGCCCGATAAGGGGTATGTTTGGTGAACGGAATTTTGGTGTTAAAGTGGTGTTCTACGGGACTGGTTCCTTCATTTGAACGTTGACAGAGTGTCAACGAGGCTGGATCAAGTATTGCAACGGGGATTTGGCTCTTGAGAGCCACCTGTATCCTTTACATTGTGGTGTTCTTTCATCTCTTGTATTTGATGTGAATATGTGCCTTAAAAGTGATTTTCATGAGTTCTACTGTTCCTACCGTTTATACTTTTGGTACCTCATTGAGCTTTTAGCTCACCCCATCCCGTTATCCTTGTTTTCCTTACAGGGAACCACTTTTTGGAACTGTGATTTTGAAGCATGAGTTGAGCTAGTTTAGAGATTTTGTATAGCTCCTCTGTGAGAACCCGTAATTTTTTCATTTTCTAGGTTTTATTATATTTCTCGGTTTTCTTGTTTTCAATGGCTTGTTTTCTGCACTTTCTGTATCCGAAAAATTTTCTAGATAATTTTTATGAGTAAATATAGTTTTTAGATGATTTTTCTAGTATCGAATAGGTTTTGAGAAATTAAGAGCGTATATTGGACGTGGGACCCACTAGTGCGAAAAGTTCGGAAAATTTCGGCCAACTAGATTAAGTTTTGGATACTGGAATTAATTTACCGGGTGTTATGAGATATTTAGAGGTACCAAGTGCATAGGTGTGAGAAAGATAAAAACAAGTTAGGCATGAATTAATGAGAGGGACATGTGTCACCATATGATTAAATCTTGTTTTGACTTACTATTCAACCTTTTACCAATTACTAAATAAAACCAAAAATTGACCAAATATCTTCCATTTTTCTTCAAGCTTGGCCGAATTTCTCTCTAGGAAAGGAAGAAAGGAAACCTCTTCAACTTCTTGATTCTCTCTTGCTCAAATTCAAGAATTCAACCATCTAAACTTGTTTTTGTTCCATAAAATCACTTAAGGAAGTGTTGGTGAGTTGTTGTGTGAAGTTTTTTGGAAAGTTAAGGTGACCAATAGCTCTCTCTCTCTTGTTCTTAAGGTAAGTTGTGAAGAACCACCCTCCTCCTTTAATTGGTGCTTAAATCATGCTTAGTGGTAGTATAAGGTGCCACTTTATGGATTATATTGTGATTTTTGGTTGAATTGATGAAGTTTTATTATTTTTGGGGATTTTTCTGTTTTATATAAGCATGATTGTGTGGCTATGTATGATGATTGGAAATGATGTTTAATGATGCTAGAAGGTGGAAAAAGTGGAAGATTGCAATTAATTTCTGTTTTGGAAGAAATCTGGAAAATTAGGGTTCTTGGTTCTTCATTCTGTCCGAAATTTTAGGTCCTAGATAGAGGCCGAATTGGCCTTAGCTCAAAACATTAAAGTTGTAGGTAATGACATTTTAGAGGTGCCTACAAAATTTCAGGTCAATCGGAGTAGTGTAGAATGAGAAAAATCGAAATTACTATTGCTGTTCTGGTCTACCCGAAATTGGGATTTGCGACTGTAATTGGTTGTTTTGGCTGGAATTGCTTCCGAATTGGTTGTTGAGGCCTTCTGATGAAATTTATCCCTGTTTCTTAGCTTTCAACTGGTTTTGGAATTTCTGGATTTGGACTTGTAGAGCCTGAGTTATGATGTTTCCGCTAGAATACGTTTTGGTGAATCTGTTTTACGTTGTTGATGAAGTATCTTGCATTTTTGACCTGTTTGCACTCAAAAATGGGTTGAGTGACCTTCTGTGAAGTTGTAGCCCTGTCTTTTAGCTTCGAAATGGTGGGTCTTGCACCCTCATCCGATAATCGTAGTGCATTTGGTGCTATTACCGCAAAGTAAAGTCAAAACCTATTTTTTTTTCAGGGCCAAAGTTAATTGCATGTTCGAATTTTCTGGTTTCTTTAATGTTTGTATATGTTTATGGAACCCTATTGGGGTCATATTTGGCATTGGTTTATGACTCGTTATCGAGTCTCCTTGTATTTGTTTGCATGTTTTAGGGATTGTTTTCATTCCGGTCATTTCCTAGCTAACTTTTGTACTTGTACTACTTTGAGCCTAGTGAACGGCTTTTGGGTAATGAGATGAATTTTGTGTGAGATGTTGGGACTGATTTGAGGTAATAGTGAAGCCTTAAGGGCTGGAAAAGTAAGAAATTTAGGGGAAGTGCTGCCCGATTTTCTAGGCCGTTTGGTTCCTTTAAGTTGGATTTGCCTTTTTGTAGAAATGAAAGGCTTTTGGGTTGTTTGCGCCTAAGTCTTCATGTTACCTTTTTGTTTCCAAGAAAATCATGTTTTTGCACCCTTGCATTAGTATTTATTTGGCAAGGCATACGACGTGTAGTCGAGCCTCACTTGTGCATTCCGTTTGCTCGATTTGGATATGAAACCTTCAATTGGTTTACTTTGATTATTTTAGGGTTTCTTGGCAATTAAAGCCAATCCGAAGTGAAAACTTTTGAGGTATCTGTACTTGAACCGGTGAGTGTACCACTCCCCTCCATTGCTGTTTAACTTGATTTCTGCTCTGCAATCTGTTTAATTTGTTTGAGACGAGGGTGTACTTTATCACACTCGTTCTCTTGTCTGTTCATATGCCAATTTACCATGCAAAATTTGAATCTGTTATCTGTGTCTGCATCTGTTCGGATTTCTATGACCTATGAGCTCAATCCTGTGGCTAAGTTATTCGAGTCGGGCCGGCAAGGGCCTGGACGATTAGATAACGAACCACGGTAGTCTGTTCGGGGATTTTGGGTATTGAGACCCTTGATTCCGGGTATACTCGAGTATTACCATTTCTGTTCGTTTGCGGTGAGCGGGCCCGGTAAAGGGGTGTTTGGTGAACGGGATTCGGTGTAAAGAGGGGTCTACGGACGTTGGTTCTATATACGTTGGCGGAGTGTCAACTTCGATCAAGCTTCGGTGACGCAAATGGGAATTTGGCTCCTGAGAGCCACCTGTATCCTTCCTATGTGAATCATTAGTTACTGTACTTTACATCTAGCATGGGTATCTGATTTGTTAAATGTGAAATGCCATGATTTTTCTGCTATATGTCTGGTACCTCATTGAGCGCAAGCTCACCCCTTTCTGTTCCTTTTGTTTTCCTTACAGGAACCTCTTTTGGAAATCATGATTTTGAAAAGCGAGTTGAGCTAGTTAGATAATCTTTTGTTCTTTTGTATAGCTCCTCGAGGGGAAGCAAACTCTAAATGTACTTCGTTTCACTGGTTTCATCTGAATTGTAAATCTAGCGACATGTATATATGAAAATGTTTTTTTTCCATGTGATTTTGGTAAGTTACTGTTAAGCTTGGCGGTATTCAATCATTCAATTCTTTTGGGTCCTATCTCGCATAATATCGGATTTGTGTGTTTCGACTCCGTAGTCCTGGCGAGAGCTGGGCAGGCGGTCCGCCGAACCCTTTGGTTCGCCTTAGGGTAAGGTGGGGCTGTCACATCCTCGATGGTTGGAAACCCTAATTGTACTTTGATGCAAATGTTCCCTTTTGACTTGTAAAAATATGAAGGTGGTTTATAAAAGTGTGTACTCATGTTCATGTGCAATGTTTGGTTTGTATATGTCCATTTCAAGAATTATCTGAAGTTACTTGTATTGAACTGGGTCCCGATCGGATTGTGACGTGGCAGTCACTGTTCATCTTCGGCTTTCGATTTTCGTTTTCCTTTTCATGGTTGTTGAATTGTTTAAGCGCGCCAATATATTCTGAAACGTTTTGATTTGTGTAACCGTCTCTGTAGTCCTGGCGAGAGCTGGGCAGGCGGTCCGCTAACCCCTTTGGTACGCCTTAGAGGGAGGTGGAGCTGTCACAGTTACCTCCTTAGTTCTTGAAGAAACTAGAATTTTCACCACAAAAACCTCCAAGAATTTCCACTAGATGATGTCTTCCACCAAGCTAAAGTTAATCTCCGAGAAGTATGGAAGTTGGATGGTGATTTGTGAGAGAAATGGAAGCAAATATGGTGCAAGATGAAGGAGCTTTCCTCCTCCTCTTCCTTTGCTATTTTCGGCCGGCTCCAAGAGAGAGAACAAAGAGGGTTTTGTATTCAGTGAAGCTTCTCTTGGAAGCTTTAAAAATTTGTGGCCAAAAGTTGTACAAAAGTCAACTAGGAATAGTGCGCGAATAATGTCCCGAACTACCACTTTTCTCTCTTGTTTGTTGCACTTGTGCACTAATCCTCAAATGTAATTCCTTTAACACTATAATTATTCACTCTTAGTAGTCTAGTATAAATTTCTTAAATCTCTACTTAGTCATTTCAATGCGAAATACGCGAACTTCAGATTCGCGCGCGCTAAAGCGAAAATTTGAACTCACTTACCTCTAATCTCTCAATTAACTTTTCGTAGTCTACTATTGATCATTCTTAATTCTCCAAGATTATTGCACTCTCGGATCGAATATTGTCTCGAAAAACGTATACTCGCTATTTCTCGCTAAACGAGCCTGTGAAAAATTAAATTGTTAACGGGACGTTTTTAAAATATAAGTGAGGCCTTGTTCCATGTAAATAAATTTAAAATGGTTGAAATAAATTATTCGGAGAAAACAGGTGAATAAATAATTAGATAAACCAGTAAAATAAGATAAAAATAAGAAAATTTTTGGGTCCTCACACATTTCCTTCCTTGTATGTTAAGTGATTGTGAGTATATGTGAGTGATAATTGATCACTATTTCTTCAGGCGCTCAAGAGGATATTGAAGGAAACCTCAGAGCAGAACACTAAAGGACTTATTTACTCACTTACTTTTGATTTGGTGAGTGTTCTTTGCATGTGTGTGACTTGAATAGTTTTGCTATATGTTTACTTCATATTTCTCGTGTGTTTAAGTGTTAAGTGTTCTCTATAATTGCTCCTATGTAATTTTTCACCGTTTTAAGGCGAGTGCGTACTATATCACACTCGACCTACTAAAATAACAAATTTCTACCGTTTACCAGTGTATTTGATTACTTGTGCATGTTGTAACCTCTTAGCTGAACTGGGCCCTACCCTTGGTTGCTAACCTGCTCGAGCTAGGATTGGGCTCGGTCGGGTAGGTTGGAACCCTGGGCCACTGTTTCGGTATACTCGAGTATTACCACTGGAGGAATAAGGCGATAGCCAGACAAACCGGAGAAATTATTGGAGTTATAAGGTGAAGCTGACCGAAATGGTTCCACGTGAACACCGTTATAAGGCTTGGTAGATGCCCCACGTATTGGAATAGCCCCCCAATCTCATAAGATAGGTTATTCTTCCACTGATTCAGCTCTCGGGGGACTTGGTTGAGCATTCGACACTGCTTCATCTGGATGGGGAATTCACTTAGATACCGTTACCTTGGGATTTTACCCCTTAGGTTATTTTGCAAAAAGGGTAAACGTGCAGATCCCAAAAATAGGGTTAAATACCCATGGGATTATAGGGTTGGCTTATCCCTAACATGGAATTGCCTAAATGGCGTTCCTTCTAAGGTTTAATGCATGATGCCATTTATTAAAGCGATGTAAATATGTGACAAATATGGCCTAAAGGACATAAATAATGCATCGGGGGGGAAAAGGTCTAAAAATGAAATGTACTTATTGAAAATTAAGTGTAATGACTGAAATTTAAACATGTGAGTTATCTAGTGGGTAAGTCACTAAAAGAGTGCCAAAGAGGCCTCTTATTGCTAAGGCACATGAATGCAAGCAAAAAAAACAAACGAAATGGTTAGTGCAATTGATAGTACACATAACATATTGGGAGCAATTAAGAAAAGAAATACAATAAAAGCAAGTAAAAGGGGTGGAACCCCTTCCCTCGTGCCTAATGTGCTTAAAAAGGGTGAGGCTGACTCTAACCTAGGAAAACTCTAACATGGATGCATGAGGCTGGGGTTCACTAATGCAACTAGACTCGATAAGGTTTAAAAAGGTCCCCAAGCCTTCAGACCTAAGGGAATGGGTCATCAATCCCAAGACCCTCGGTCGGTGGCTCGAGCGATCCCCTAGGTACTGCTATGGGCGCAGAGCACACCATCCACATACCTAGAGAAACCATTCCTAGTCCTACAAGGCGGTGTGGGAAAGAGCCCACGAAAATAAAATAAAATGGGATAACAGTAAATAAACATGCACGTATGAAGTGTTCCCTATTTTGAGGGAAGGGGTTGAGAACCAACGCGAGACTCTAAAGGCGACACACACCCCCCCTAAATGCAATGCAAAGCGCGAGATAAAACAAGTACAACATACATCCAAACAACCAATCATACATATGTGAGTGAGGGAATAGTTTGATACGCGCGCGAGGCAAAAAGTCCTAAAATAGAAAATGCAACCCTAATATCCAAATGCTATACATAAAAAGGGTAGAAAAAAGGAAAAGAATAGCTAAATCAAATGCTTGGACCTACTTAGGAAGTCCCCAGTGGAGTCGCCAACTGTCGCGCCCCATTTTTAAGAAAAATAAATTAATAGTCTGAAAGGTGAATTTGTTGTTTTGAAAAATGAATAAAGAGTACGGGTCTAAATGGGACTTGAAAATGCGACGATTTGACCCAGGTATAGTTTAAAAAAGGGTTTTTTGAATGGAAAATGGAGTCGCCACTTGGTATAGGGTTAGGGTGTACCAAGTCACCCAAAAAAAAGTGATTTTTGGAATAGAAAAGCGAACAAACCCTTTTTAAAGAATTTTTAGGTCTACGTAACCAAAGAAAGGGATCGGGGGTCACATTTGATAAGGGAGAAGGCAAAGGCAAAGCCTAAGGCACTCCCTTACCCTAGCCAAGGCTAGTTGCGTGACTTAGCCCTCCTTTTCCTAATTCCTCTACCCAAAGTATGTGTTGCATGTTGGATATGACTAATGGATGCGAAAAAAATGCAATCCTAAATCTAAAATGTCTCTTATGAGGATTTTGGTCCCAACCACATGAGTTGTGATGGCCAATAAGGAAAACTCTCATAGAGATCACGGGTAATGCAAATGAAGACTCAAGTATGAGTGTAAGTGTGCAAATGTAAGAAAAGTGCAAGTGTGCCAATTGAGAAAAATGAAGGTGTATGTGTGCAAGTGGATAAAAATATTGTATAATGGTAGTAAATATAAGTGCAATTGGGTGCAATTTGTGAGGTAGAAAAATAAATAAGTGATAGGAAAAGAAGAAAAATGTGCGAACATGGCATGTGGATTGAGAAAAATATAAGTAGTGAGAGAATGTGGATAAAGAAAGTGAGGAAGTGATATGATAAAAATGAGAGTGTATGAACCTAGAGGAATGCATCAAGTCGGGTACGGGAATGACTCCTAACTTCACGATTTTAATTTTCCCTTTGATTAGAAGGAAGAACTAGCGTGCTAAGGCTATTTTGTAGCCACACTCGTCGTTTCCCTTACCGAAAGGGGACTCTCAAGCAAATGTACCCTATAACTAGCATGAGGATGCAAAAACCTAAGATGAAGGGGAAAGGATTGGAGAAGCATGCCAAATGCTAAAAAACTAAGAAAAATGTATGAAATGTAGTGAAACATGCAAGTATGTACCAGCGCGGGGACGGCCCTAATGGGTCTAGCATTGGACTAGCCCTTCACTAACGCTTTTTCACAAGCATTGGACTTGCGAGAGTTCGAGGGGGAAGACCATGACTAGCGTTGGACTAGCCACGGTGACGTACATTCATCTATATAAGCAAATATAAATAAAAGCAAGTAGACATGCAAAGCACGTATAAACACGTAGCACATAACACTTAGCATGCTCGACTAAATGCAAGAACCTAATAAAGCAAATTAACACGTAGCAACAAAAGCAAGCAATCAAGCCAATGAACCTATTACATTTGCTAACTAAAACAAATGGGGAAGAAGAAAAGTGAATAAAAATGCTCTCCAAGCCCTATCTATTACAAGCCAAGAGGTATACACATACCCTATAAATAAATAAAAGAATGACTTAATAAAAGCAAAAGTAAATGAAATAAATGAAAGGAATTAAGGAAAAACAAGGAAAGCAAAGTAGACATGCAATTCTCACTTAGCACGTTGGATCACATAGGGTCAAATAAGGTCAAAATAAGGGATAGAGTGTACCTCCCTTGAATCGATACCCTAACGAAGTGAAATTACTAATTTACCCTCCAAAACAATAAAATGGTCAGGGTACCAATTTAATTAAGAACGTTAAAGAAAATATACAAAACACAAGCTCACTTGGTCATAAAGCTCTTAAAATCACGAATTAAATGCAATTAAACAAAATATGGTAATTAATTAAAGCAAACAAGCAATGAAGTTGCAAAAATCAAAGCTGCGAAGGATCAAATTGATGAAATTATTCAATTGGTTGGGTCATGGTGAAACAAAGAGAGACTTGGGGGGCCAAAGTTTAAAATTCAGAATTTATTTCATGCATGCATACGAATGGCTTCCTTCATTTCTGGTTGCTGGGTTTCTGCCAAGGCTTTCCTTCCATTTCAACATTCAAATATGTTCACCACATGCCAGGATTTTGACTATTAATCATCAACTAAACATGTAACTTCATTGCAGGATTGAAACAAGAAAATGGAGCTGATCATCAAGGGTAGAAAGAAAAGTAAACAGCAAAAGAAGGAAGAAGATTGCTGCAACTGAAGGCTTCGGCAACTGATCAAGCCTTCAGCACGATTCTGCAGCCTAATTTGCATGTACAAAGTTCTGCAATTTCAGCAGAGCAGATGCATACAACAACTTTGAAATCACTCCCGTCAAAAATGGCTGAACATCCAAACAAACAAGAAACATAAAAAACTGATGCAAAAATGCTGGACAAGACATTCATGTAAAAAAAATGGTTTGGCAACCTGAAATTCATTTTTTCAGCAAGTATTCAAACATGATTCAAGCATTTCAGCCCCCAAACCTGCAAACCTAACCCTCCCTTATCCAATTCCTCTCAACCAACACTCCAAAACCCAAAACGTGCAAACCCAACCTGCAAAATGGATGGCCGAAACTTTGGTAGGCAGTTGCAGGGAAGAAAACAGTAAAAAAAAAAATGCGAAGCTTTTTTTTTTGTCCTGCTGCGAATTTTGCAGCTTATCAAAACACAACCCAAAATGCCTTAAACCTTCTGCCGAAACTTCAAAACAAATTCATAAGATAAGAATCTAAGGCCCAAACCACAACTTTATAATTAAGAACGAGCAAAAGACTGAGCACACTTAGCAAACATCTCTCCAGGTTCGCGGATGGAAGCAAACTGACATCTTTTATTCATAAGTCCTCAACAAGGAAACCCAAAGACAAGATTCTAATTACATGTCACTGAACTTACAAAAACAACGAAATTAGTGAGCTTCCTTGTCATCTCTTAATTCCAATAGAATCCAGGCAAAGAAATCAGAAAAAAAAAAGAATAAAATTCAACATGCAAATCTGACGAGAAAAATTCCTGTCATCTACTGGGTTCGCTATGACTAAAAAAAAAACATGGAAAATCTTCTACACAAAAAGAAACTTCATGACTCACCATAATATAGGACCCACAGTATGAAGCCCAGATTTGAATGAACAGCGCATGAACAGGAAAATACCGAAAAGAGAAAAAAATAACGCGGAGACAAAAATCGAGTAGCAAAACTCTTGGTTACTGAAACAGATGATACGTAGGCGAAGGAGAATGAAAGAAAGGATTACCTTGTGGGATGACCGAACTCCACAGAAACCCAATGAAATCTGCTGCGATCTTGATGAGGAATCCTCAAGTAAGAGTTTGAAATCTCCTAAGTTTCTCGGTTTTCTCTTTTCGCCTACCCATGGAACTCTCCTCTTCTCTTTGGTTGCCTTTTCTCTAGCCTTTCTTGTTTTCTCTCTACCCAGCAACCATCAGTCGTAGCTATCTCCTCTCCATCCCTCTCCCAGCTTTCTTTTGCCTTGCTTATTCCGCCGCTCCTTCTTTCTAGATCTTCCCAAAAACCCTAGTTTCTCTTGCTCCCTTTTTCCCCCGTCACTCTCTGCTTTTTTTTCGAAGCCCTCAGAAATCTCCTCTCAACTTTCTTAGCCGCCACCCTCAGAATTTTTTCTCAGTTGTCAGCCGTTCTCCCTCGCTCTCTGTTATAGCCATTTCTATAAAACCTAGCAGACACCCAGCCTTTTCTCCCCCCCCCTCAAAAGCTGCGTTTCTTTTCTATTTATACCAACACCCACTCTCAAACCCTCACCTCAAAGGTGAGGATGAGAGTGGAGGTTTGCTGGGCATCCTAGGGCCATCCGATCAGTCGGGAGCCAAGCCAACCAGAAAAATGAACCGAAAATGATATTTCTTCATATTGCTGCATGTACGGTTTTTTTTTTTTTTGATAATAATTTAACAAAATATAAAGAAAAATAACTAATTAAGAAAGATTGAATAAAATGAGCGGAACTAGGCATAAAAAGATAAAAATGAAATGCTAATTTTCTTTCTCTTTTCTTCTTTTCCTTTTTTCCTTAATTAAATAACAATGAATTTAAATCTAAAATAACTAAAGCATATTTTGTGAATACTTTTCTTTTCGAGAAATTCTACGCTAAAATGGCTTAAAATAAAAAACTAAAAGTAAATAAAAACTAACACGACAAATAAAAATAAAAATAAATAGTAAATGAAATTACACTAAAATTTGGTGTCTACAACTATGTTTTGATCATGGAGTATCCTTTTTGGATGGTCGACTCTAGATTTTTTGGCAGCAGAGTTTGGTGTGTAAGTTTGTGTCTTTAGTGGAGCAAATGGTTCATGTTGAAATCAAGTTACCCTCTTCCTTGCAAATTTATTTTTCTGTTGTTCATGGGAAATATACTAGAGCTGCTAGACGGTTGCTATGGTCTGCCATGGAAACCCTTTCATCGGGGATTTCCAGTCCTTGGATGGTTGGAGGGGACTTTAACGTGCTCGCTGATATTCATGAGAGGAGAGGGGGTACTGCTATTAGGTTAGGGGACATAGAGGACTTCAATGTAGCTTTATGGTCAGCAGCTTTTCCGGATGTTGATTTTGATGGATCAGAATTTATGTGGACAAATAATCGCACGTGACAGCGATTGGACTGGTTGGTGGTTAATTCGAATTGGAATTTGGCATATAGTTCGGTTCACGTATCTCATTTGGCTAAGGGACGGTCAGACCATTCTCCTTTATTGGTCAAATCCTCAAGTGGCTTGGATGGGAAAGGTTATTTTAGATTTCTTAATGTTTTGGATTCGACATCATACTTTTATGTCTATTGCAGAAGAAAGTTGGAATCAGCTGATACATGCTCAGGGGATGGTGGCCTTTTTTGGAAAATTGATGAGATTGCTGAAGGTACTAAAATCATGGAATCGCGAGTGTTTTGGTCATATTGGTCATAGTGTCCAACATGCGGAGAGGGAATTGCTACGAGTCCAGAAAATTTATGATCGGTCCTGAAGGGAGAAAGATCGTGTGAGCTTGGGGGAAGCAAGGGCGGAGCATCTGCGTTTGTTGGCCATTGAACAGGAGTTTTGGTGGCAAAAAGCTGCAGTCAAATGGATGAAGGAAGGAGATGCTAATACCTCTTATTTCCATGTGGTGATTTGACAACGTCGGAATAAGAATTCCATAGCCCGAATAAAAAAGGAGGATGGAACATGGTTACAAACCAATCAGGAGATTAAGCTTTTGGCCATGGAGTTTTTTAGTTCATTATTTGGATTTGAGGCAAGAGTTGTTCATTATTTGGATTTGAGGCAGGAGTTGTGAGGCTGAATGATATGTCATTCTCCCTTCCTAGTATTTCTCTATAGCAACGAAATAGGTTAGAATTGATGCCCACAGAAGAGGAAGTGAAGGGGGTGGTGTTTGATATGGACAAAGATAGTGCAGCAGGGCCGGATGGCTTCTCGGCATTATTCTATCAAACTTGTTGGTAGTTAATAAAAAATGACCCTATGGCGGTAGTTCAGGATTTTTTCTTGGGCAGAATTCAGCCGAAGGGATTCACGAGCACGATGGTGGTATTGATCCCCAAAAAAATGGAGCAGCAAAGTGGAATGAATTCCGTCTGATAAGTCTATGTAATGTCAGTTCCAAGATTCTATAAAAAATCTTAGCTTTGAGGATTAATCAAGTGTTGCCTAAAATAATATCAGAGTATCAGGCAGGGTTTGTCTCGGGGAGGCATATTGAAGATAACATATTATTAGCGTTGGAATTAATGATGGGCATTGGCAAGAAGCTTAAAGAACCAAATCTAATTCTTAAATTAATTATGGAAAAGGCTTATGACAGGTTGGACTGGGCTTTTCTCATGTCGATGTTATGTGGCATTGGATTTGGGGAATGGTTCGCTAACTTAGTGTATCGGGCCCTGTCTAATAATTGGTTCTCGATTCTCATAAATGGAGAGCAGATGGGGTTTTTCAAATCCTTTCATGGGGTACGTCAAGGAGATCCTTTGTCTCCTACCCTTTTTGTTGTTGTGGCAGAATTTCTAATGCATGGAATCCAGCACTTGTTCGATGGAGGGAAACGAATGTTTTATCATCCTTCAAGAACCCATTGCTCGATTCTCTCTTTTGCAGATAACATGATGATCTTTACAAGATTAGCCAGGAATAGTTTGAAGAAGATTAAATGCTTTCCGGATCATTATCAGCAAGTCTCAAGGCAGAGGGTGAATATTGCAAAGAGCTCCTTCATCTATTCATTGAATTTGCCTCAACATAAGTTAAAGCCAATTATGTCAATGCTTGGCTTTAGGAGGGAAGTGCTTTCTGTTCGATATTTGGGGACTCCCTTGTATGTGAGTAGATTGTGTAAATCTCTATTTGAGGGGTTGCTTGTTAAGATTAAAGCTATAATTCATGGCTAGAGTACGAAGTTTTTATCCCACAGGGGGCGAATTGTTCTTCTTTGTCATGTTTTAGCCTCTGTTCCAATTTAATTCTTGCAGGTCTCAGCCCCTCCCAAGTCTTGGATCATATTGTTAGGTCGTGTGTTGAATGGCTTTTTGTGGGATGGCAGCGTTGATCGACATACGCATTGGCGTATGTGGGAACAACTTTGTTTTCCAGTAGAAGAAGGGGTCTTGGCTTTAAGGACTTCACAGCTACAACGGAAGCTTTTAGCATGAAATTTTGGGTGTGGCTGAGAGAGGATAGGTCTCTCTAGGCTCGCTTCATGCAGCAAAAATATTTTACAGGTATCCATCCCTTATTGTTGGATGGGGGCCAAGGATCTCACACTTGGAGAAGACTTGGTGTGGTTCAGAAGCTGGTTGAAGAGTAAATTTTCTAGAAAATAGGGGAGGGCAAAGTAGATTTTTGGAGGGATAAATAGGTTTTAAAAGAACCTCTTATTTCGTACTGTTCCATGGTTAATCCTCCCCCGTTTCTTGTTTTGGACTTCTTTGTCAATTCAACGTGGAATATGCAGTTTCTTAGGTAGTGGATGCCACCGAGTGTTGTGCCCTCTATACTAGAATTGGAGGTGCAAAAGAATGCCAAGGATATACTAATTTGAAATGTTTCTTCCTCTGCTTGTTTTGAGGTTAAATCAGCCTATGAATTGGTTCGGATAAAAAGAAATTCTTCAGTGGTTTGGTGAGCTATTTGGAGTTCCTTCTTGCCGCTAAAGATTAACTTTTTTGCCTGGCAATTGCTGCACAATTGTTTGCCATTGGATGATATTCTACAACAGTGGGGTTTTCATCTCCCTTCCAAGTGCCAGTGCTATGATCAAAGGGAAATAGGGCGACATGTCTTTTTGGAGGGGAGTTTAGCTCACCAAGTGTGCGGCTTCGTTCATGCTGGTTTTGGCCTAGCTTATGTCAATTATCCTTGCTTTAGTTTTGCCTTGATGCAATGGATATTGTCGTGTCCAAATGGTGCTCTCAACCACATTCGCTGTGCAGTTCCTTTAGTGGTCATTTGGTGTATTTGGCGGAGTCGCAATGTAGCAAGGTTTGAAGGGGTTAAGATGTCCTCCGCAGATATAATTTCCCAGGTGTAGCAGGTTTTTCATTTTTTGGGAAGATCTTTTAGGGTGAAGCAGTCTCAATTGGTGAGGGACTAGGATTCTATATTTGCAAGGTTTTTTCAAATTCAACAATCTACCAGGAAAACCGCAGTGGTTGTTAAGTGGTTAGCTCTCCCGCTAGGTTTCTTGAAACTTAATATGAATGCTAGTGTGGTGAATGGTAAGGCAATAGGTGGTGGCATGGTGTCTGACCATTATAGAATGTTGTCTTGGATTTCTATAAGGAGCTAGGAGTGATTGAAGTGCTAGAGGCAGAGGCTTATGCACTATTAAATGTGTTGCAGGCTTGCTTTCATAAGGGACTGTCGCAAGTTTTGGTTGAGGTGGACTCAGAGTCCTTGCATTATTTAGTATCAACAGGGGGTTCTTCTTGGTGGCTGCTTTGTAATGTTATTCAAAGACTCAAATCTCTCTTAGCAGGGGGTTAGAGGTGATACGAATCTTGTTGGTGAGGAGATTCATGACCCAAGACCGGTTGTTGGACTTGTGATTGATGACTAAGGAAGGTAGCAGCGGAAACCCTACGACCCCTCTAATCCCCGTGACTATGAACTTGTTGATATTATCTCAACCCGTAATCAAACGAATTAGCGAACCTCAGGCAAGTATAGAAGGCGCCACAACTCAAGTGTGATTCTTGAATTAATAAGCCAACAAGAACACTAGAGTATAACTCTAAGTTGTTCAAGGGATGCTCGAAAGCTATAGAGAAAATTATCTCACTAGTTTTTATGATAAAATATCTACTACCTTTATTGATGTAATATGGCTCCTTATATAGGATACAAGCAAGACCTAATCTAATAAGGAAAAGAAACTAAAGGTGCAGCTGGTATGGCCCTAACAAGTGAAGGAAACGGAAAAGGAAGCTACTTCCTCAATCCTCGACGGATGGGGCTTCATGTGGGCTTTCCTTCCTAGGAGCCGACCTTCATATATAATGACGAATAAAATGACAATCCTACCCTTGGCGATTCTATGTTCAACATGCATTGTCATTGATGCGCTCCAATACTTGAAAAGGTCCATCACCCCGTGGTTGTAGTTTATTTCGCCTTTGAGCAGGAAAACGTTCCTTGCGCATGTGCAACCACACCCAATCGCCAAGTTCGAAAGTCAGCTTTTGGCGACCTTTGTTAGCTTGCTTGACATATTGATCAGTTCTCTTCTCAATGTTGGCCCTGACTTTCTCATGAAGTTACTTAACAAAATCTGCACATTTCTTACCATCCAAGTGTGCGCGCTCATTACTAGGTAATGGCACTAGATCAAGAGGTGTTAGCGGATTAAAACCATAAACACATTCAAATGGAGAGAAACCAGTAGTAGAATGGACAGCTCTATTATAAGCAAACTCAACATGAGGTAAACACTCTTCCCAGGATTTCAAGTTCTTTTTTATGATGACACGCAACAAGGTACCTAATGTACGATTCACTATCTCAGTTTGACCATCAGTTTGGGGTGTGTGACGACCCCATCTTCCCCTAAGGCGAACCAGAGGGTTCGTCGGGCCGCCTGCCCAGCTCTCGCCGGGACTCAGTCGTTCACTACAATCCTCAAATGAATTACAAGAATAAACCTCAAATATGACAATATAAATCTCAAATATACATCAAATTCTCCAAAAATTACATATCAAAAGCGAAGCGTCCACGCTTCCACTGCGCCACTCTGATCCATGATCCCCATAATCATATCCATATAAAAACAGAAAAATCCCCAATAATTATAAAACTTCACCAATTCAACCAAAATCAAGATTTAATCCATAAAACCATCTCTTTAGCCATCACAAGTCTCTAATTTAGCATAATCAAGAACAAAGAAAGGATTGCTAGACATGAACCTTGAAATATCAAGAAAGTTGATGGCGCCTCCTTTGCCTTCTCAAACCACTTCACCAAACACCTTACAAACACTAAGTGAAGAGGTTTTATGGAACAAAAGTAAGATTAAGTAGTTGTTTTGATGATTTGGAGCAAGATGAAATCAAGAACTTGGAGAGTGTTTTTTCTTCTTCTTGTCAAGAGAGGTTCGGCCATATGAAGCTTAGAAATGAAGATATTTTGGTCAATTTTTGAAGTTATTATGGTAAATGGTAAAAGGTTGAATAGTAAGTCAAAGTCCAAGACTTAATCTTATGGTGACACTTGTCACCCTTAGGTTTAAAACTTATCTTTTTGTCTCTCCAATTACAAATATCTTAACACCTTGTAAAATAATATCACTTAATACAAAATTCCAACAAGTTGTAAAAAATATAATGCATTTACCGCACTAGCGGGTCCCACGTCCAACATACGCTTTTAATTTCTCAAAAACTAACCGATACTAGAAAAATCATTTTAAAACTATTTTTGCTCATAAACTTTATCTGGGGAATTTTTCTAATCAAGAAAATGTAGAAAAGGCGGGTGATTAAATAAAATAAACCCTAGAAAATTAGAAAATTTCCCGGGTTCTCAAACTCATTTTTTTTCGGGGCGTCACAGGGTGACTACCAGTAGAGAAAAGCAATTTGGTGCCTAGCTTAGACCAGAGTGTCTTCCAAAAATAACTTAGGAATTTGACATCTCTATCAGATACAATGGTCCTAGGTACGCCATGCAATCTCACAATCTTTTTAAAGAATAAGTTAGCAATGTAGGATGCATCATCCGTTTTATGACAAGCAATGAAGTGTGCCATTTTAGAGAATCTATCGACTACCACATAGATGGAGTCATGGCCATACTTGGATCAAGGCAAACCAAGTATAAAATCCATAGAAATATCAACCCATGGTGTACTAGAAAAAGGTAATGGGGTGTAAAAGCCATAAGGGTGTACCTTAGATTTAGCTTTCTTACACGCTAAGCAGCGCTCCACCACCCGTGCAACATCTCTCCTCATGTGCGGCCAGTAGAAGTGTTCTTGCAGCATGGCAAGAGTCTTATCAACCCCAAAGTGTCCCATAAGTCCACCCGAATGGGATTTCCTTACCAAAAGCTCACGGATTGATCCATGTGGGATGCAAAGCCGATTGGCACAAAACAAGTAACCATCAGAAATGAAGAACTTACCTTGCCCGGCGTGTTTGCAAGAAATGTATAGCTCACTGAAGTCACTATCTTGTGCATAGAGCTCTTTAATTAGCTCAAATCCCAACAACTTAGCATCTAAAGAAGTGATTAGAGTGTACCTTTGTGAGAGTGCATTCACGACCACATTGGACTTATCAGCCTTGTATTTAATAACGTATGGAAAGGACTCCGTAAATGCAATCCAATTTGCATGCTTCTTGCTCAAGTTGTGTTGGGCCTTAAGGTACTTAAGGGACTCATGATCAGTGTGTATCACGAATTCTTAGGCCTTAAGTAATGCTGCCACACTTGTAGTGCTCAAATGAGGGCATACAACTCTTTATCATAAGTTGAGTAATTCAGTGCAACCCCATTGAGTTTCTCACTAAAGTAGGCAATAGGCTTTCCACCTTGGTTCAACACAGCTCCAACTTTAATACCTGAAGCATCACAATCGATCTCAAATATTTTAGAGAAATCAGGTAAGACAAGTACAGGTGCGTGTGTGAGTTTGTGCTTTAAAGCAGTAAAAGCCTTTTCTTGAGAATCTCTCCAGCGGAAATTCTCATTCTTCTTGATCAATTCGGTCAAGGGTGCAGCAATGGTGCTAAAGTCCCTCACGAATCTCTTATAGAAACCCGTAAGTCCATGAAAACTTCGAACATAACCCACAGACCTTGGTGTTGGCCACTCTTGAATAGCTTTCACCTTTTGATCATCCACCTTCATTCCTTGCACACTTATAACAAACCCTAGAAACACAAGTTCATTAGTGTAGAAATTGCACTTCTTGAGATTGGCATAAAGGTTCTCTCGTCGAAATACATCCATAACCGCCCTAATATGCTCAAGGTGTTCATCGTATGACTTGCTATATATTAGGATATCATCAAAAGTAAACTACCACAAATTTTCCCAAGAATGGACGCAGAACATGATTCATTAATCTCATGAAAGTACTAGGTGCATTAGTTAGCCCAAAAGGCATCACTAACCATTCATACAATCCATACTTAGTTTTGAAGGCAGTTTTCCATTCATCCCCCTCTTTAATCCTAATTTGATAGTACCCACTTTTGAGATCAATTTTGATAAAGAATACAGTCCCATGTAACTCATCAAGCATATCATCTAAGCGAGGTATAGGGTGGAGATACTTTACCGTGATGGCATTTACAGCTCTACAGTCGGTACACATCCTCCACGTACCATCTTTCTTGGGCACTAAAATGATTGGGACAGCACACGAACTCAAACTCTCACGAGCCCATCCTTTGCCAAGCAATTCATCCACTTGCCTTTGCAACTCCTTAGTCTCCTCCGGGTTGTAAGCTGTTTGATTTGGCAATGAAGCTCCAGGGACGAAATCAATCTGATGCTCAATGCCCCTAAATGGTGGCAATCACTTGGCACGTTCTCGGGAAAGATGTCAGCATACTCCTACAAAAGAGACACAACCTCAAGAGGTCTGTTAGTATCAAGTTCATGCACATTTAGAGCTACTTCTTTGCTAACAAGCATAAGAAGCGGCTGCTCATCTCTCATTAACTTCCTCACTTTCTTGGCTTTTATCAGGAGCATTTGTTTTTCCTCGGATTTTACCTCACTTGTTGAGCTATCTATAGCTTTTTCCTCTCCTTTTTTTGCCTTAGCGCTCACATTTTCTTTCTTTTTGCACAATACTTCTCATACTTCTGTTGCAATTTCAATTGGTCTTCATGCACTTGTTTTTGTGAAAGGGGAGCCAGGGTGACTTTCTTACTTTTGTACAAGAAGCTATACTTGTTAGTCACGTCATCAAAAGTTACCTGCCTGTCAAACTGCCACGGCCTACCTAGTCTAATATGACTAGCCTGCATAGGAACTATGTCACATAACACATCATCAGAATATTTATGAATTTGGAAGGATATAATAACCTGTTTGGTTACTCAAACCTCCCCAGAATTGTTGAACCACTGGAGTTTGTAGGGTCGCGGGTGATCCCTTGTAGGCAGCTTCAAGTTGTCCACCATGAGTGAACTAGCTACATTTGTGCAGCTCCCACTATCAATAATCACACTACAAAGTGCTTGGTTGACAAAGCACCTGGTGTAGAAAATGTTCTCCCGTTGAAGCTCTTCCTCCTTAACACGTGTAGTTAATGCTCTCCTTGCAACCAATGCGGTCCCAAAGTGACCCTCGGGTGCATTAAATTCCTCTTCATTTGGCGACTCACCATCACTACCTCCTTCAAGTGGTGGCATGCTGTCGTAGTCGGTTTCATCTTTACTCACGATCTCGCCATTTTACAGCATAATCATAGTCCTTTGGTTGGGGCATTGACTAGCGATATGGCCTCTACCTTGGCATTTGAAGCATCGAATATCACGAGCTCTAGTTTGTGCCCTAAGCTCCTCAAATTTTGGAATAGAAGAGGGTGGTTTCCCACCATTAGAACTGCCCACCTTACCTCCCTCGAATCTCAGCTTTGGTGTAGGAGCAGTTGGTGAAGGCCGAGAATCATTCCTTGGTGGTATTGCTGAAATTCGGTCGAGTAGTTCCCCTCCTCTTGAGCCGTTGTTCGACCTTAATGGCCTTGTCAACAAGCTCATGCAACTCCATTTAGTGTTGAAGTTCCACTCGTTCAGCAATATCGGGTCTTAACCCATTCAAGAATCTAGCCATGGTGGCTTCGGGATCCTCTTGCACATCCGCCCTAAACATCAGGATCTCCATCTCCTTATGATATTCATCCACACTCCGGTTGTGAGATCCCGATTCATCCTTAATTTTGAATAAGAAATATTAGTGCAAAATTTTGCTATAAAATTTGATTCTAAGGATGATGGTAATTCTTTTCATGTGATTTTGCTTTTTAGAATCGAAAAACCCTAATTTGGAATTTTATTAAAACCCTAATGGATTTACACCTTTGATATTTTTACACAAAACCCTAGTTTACGTATTAATCATAAGTTTATGTAGTAGTAAATATTATGCATGCTAATGCATGGTTAAGTATAGATGATTAAGTTAGTGGAATGATTAGTAGAGAAACTAAGTAAGATTAATTAGTTTGGATTAGATTAAGTTAATGACCTATGGACTAAATTGCAAAGAATTAAATGATTTGGGGCAAGAGTGTAAGAATGACAAAGTGAAGTATGTAATTGTGGAGTCAATTGGTAGGATGGTGAAGTTAATTGGGTTATAGTGTGACTTTTGGTTAACCACAAGTTCTTAGACTTCCTAAAGGTTCCATGAGGTTCCTAAGCTTAATTTTGATTGGTTAATAAAAAAAGGTGGTTGGACTTTGACCAAGTGACTTGATATTAATCTAATTTAGCAAGACAAAGGCCAAAAACAACAAGGAGAATTTCAGCCAGCTCTAGGGAGAGAAGAAGGGAGAAAAACCAAGAGAAAATAAGAGAAAGAGCAAGAAAAAAATCTGGTTGTGTGCAACTAATCCAACAAGCTTGGGAGTTAGAGCAAAAGAAAGCTAAGGAACTTGGTTCTTGAAGTACAACCTTGTGAACCAACCTTTGGAAGGTAAAACAGCCTTGAACTCTTGTAAAAGTTTGTAGTAATTGAGTAGAAATGTTGATTTTTATGTGGTAAGCTGCTAATAAGGGTTAATGATGGTTTATATATCACTTTTGTGGGTTTGTATGGAAGATTTGGTGATTGCTATGGTGGTTTGAGAAAATTCCAGCAAGTGATACAAATTTCCAGTTTTGATGCTTTAAATTTTTGTTATGATAGATTGTATGTGGTTATATTGGTTGGATTGAGCTCAAAATGTGAAAATTGTAGCTCAAAATTGTTGGTTTATGGTGAGTAGAAAACCGGCCAGGAAAGGGGTTGAAAAGCTAAGGTATGACCAATGCAAATTAGTGTTGATGATGTGTTATGGATTAAGGGGATGGTGTATGATTCCTTTGATGTGGTTGCATGACTTAAATTTGTATAGATTAGGATCATGAAACCCTAATATAAATGGAAGTTAGTTTAGTTTGGCTAGGGTTTAGTTGGTTAGGGTTTTTGAAGTGAGTGAAAAAATTAGGGAAATTGGATTCTAGATTGTGGTTGGTGTTTGGTAATTTTTGTGGTAATTTGGGGAAAGAATTTCGGACCATTGGTAGGTCTTTTAGAATCTGGTATAGGTAGTATTGTTTAGTATGAGTTTGGCTAGAAAGTTTGTATGAGAACCATAGAAACGGACTGTGCGGTTGCGACGCAGGAAACTTGCAAAACTGGAAACAGGGCAGTCCACAAATCCGAACTTGAGTTCTGTTTTTCTGTATGCTGCGTGCTGATTTAGAAGTTTCTCAAAACATGAAAGTTGTAGCCTCTTAAGTCCTTAATATGCTTGCAAAATTTCAGGTCAAACGGATTAGTGTAGCCCGAGTTATAGCCTTATAAATAAGCTTTCTAACGCCTTTGGAATTTCTTGATTCCGATCTCTGAGTCGTGAGTTATGGTCTTTCAAACAGGGCCTGTTTAGTAACCCGAAATGAACTGGCTGGAACTGTTTTGTACATTTTTGTCCTTGTTCCATTGAGATCTGGCTTGAGGTGTCTTCATGAAAGTTGTAACCTTTCTTCTTAGCTTCGTAACGGTACCTCATGCACTTCGATCCGATAACCGTAGCCTGAAATTTGATCAAAACGGTTCTAGGTGCCAAATCTGCCATTTCCGTTGCCGGCCGTTTACGTTTTCGTTTGCGTTTCCGCACATGCATGTGCCAATTTTGCCGTTTTACTTAATTTACGCACTTTAGTAGTTGTTTGTGTGATAATATGGCTTAACCTTATGCTACAGGCGGTGACGGGCTAGACGGAGCCGGTGGGGCCCACTAGCTGACGACTTGAATTCATTTCCGTACTTTCTCTCGTTATACTTGCTCTTTAGGTGAGTAATTAGGGTTTCTGTGTAACTCAATACTAATATGAGTTTACTATGAAAAATGGGTGTTTAAGCGAGGGTGTACTTTATCGCACTCGATTTAAACCCCATTAGTTGCTATTGATACCTGTGAAATATGTTTTTGTGATTTGTTATAGAGCATTTATTGCTTGTGAAACATTTGTGGAGCATTTATTGCTTGTGACGCAATTTGGGAGCATTTATTGCTTGAATTAGAGCATTTATTGCTTGAACTACAATTTTAGAGCATTTATTGCTTGAAATATATTTTAGAGCATTTATTGCTTGAAATATATTTTAGAGCATTTATTGCTCGTGACTTGAGTTGAGGCTCATGGTCTCTCTAGGTGGGATCCTTTAAGAGAAGCGAGCTGTGTGGCTCAGGATCTCAAGGGTCAACCAGTGATTAAACTCGACAAATGAGTTGGCCTGGGAGCCACCCGTATCCTTACCATGTGGTGTTACTTTTCTGCTTTTGCTTTGCTCTCACGGTGCAAATGTTGACATGTAACAATTACATTTTTTTTTACCCCTGGTTAGTCACTAAACTTATAGCTTACCCCCCTTCTCTTTTGTTTTCCTTAGCAGGGGCTGACGCGGGGAAATTTTGGCACCATGACTAGTATAGTTGGGTTTTGTTTGTAATAACCGAAGAGTTAATATGTTTTTCCTTATTTTAGTGATCCGTGTAAGGACCCTTCTTAGGGTCTACTCTTTGGTTTTGGTTATAATCATAAGGATGTAATGGTATGGGTAGTTACTTTTGGGGATGTAAATAGAACTCTTTTGTCGATGTATATAATGTGAATAGTACTCTTTTGGTACTTTTAGCTTTTATTTGCTTTTGACTTCGAGTCCTGGCGCGAGCTGGGCAGGCGGTCCACCGAACCCTTTGGTTCGCCTTAGGGGGAGGTGGGGTCGTCACACCGGTTGCCTTGGACTAAGGTTTGCAATCGGTGGTACAAATCCCTAGTATAGTGTCTAGGAACAAATCAGTTGCGCATCATGGCTCGAAGCTCGGGCCATGGAATGAGCTTAGGTAGCCCACTTCCCCTTCTTGACTTCTTAATTTGGTCCCACCAAACCACAGCGTACTCAGTGAATTCCATGGTTGCCAACTGCACCTTTTGCACCTCGGTGTAGTTTTGGCAAGAAAAAACCATTTCGATCCTGGACAACCATTCGAGAAAGGCCTCGGGATCGGACCGTCCTTTGAATTCAGGGATTTTCATTTTGATTCCCTTGAACACATCGGTAGGTCCCGTTTGGTTCCTTTGCCTTGGTTGAACGCGAGGTTCCTCGTCATCATCATCATTATTGGAACCATCGGACTCCTCCACGTCCCTTCACCTTCGCGTGGACTTAGAAGATTTGGTGTTCCAGATGCTCGGATTTGCAGCAAGTCATCTTGAATTGGTTCTAACATGCATTGGAAACGCCTTTCCATTTGCTCCATCATCTTTTCAAAGTCCATAGGGCGGGATGCCCCTTCGTTTCCACTAGACATGTAGTCTCGAATGTACCTGCGAGGGTTAGTAGCAAAGGAAAAAGAAAGAAAAAGAAAGATTTTTGTACTCTCCCCTAAGTGGATACTCTCTCACTCGGATATGGTCACTCAGATCACTCAATTGAGCTCTCCAAAATTTTCTCACAGCCCCTTGCAAGACCTTGAAGAAATTAGAATTTCCTCATGTGCTCAAATTAAGGTTAAAAATTAAGTTCACGCAAGAATTTGAGGTTCATAAGAGTAGAGATTTTCTTGGAAAACAAAATTAGGACACTCAGAGTGGAGTGGTAGAATATATTCAGGAATAAAAATTGGAAAAAGAATGGACTCAAAAGCTACAAAAAATTAAGATTGATGCTCGAAGGTCTTGACCGACAAGGAAAATGGTCCTTTTGCTTTGCTGGATTTTTTGGTCAGGTTACTCTTGTTCTAGCCGAATCAAGGTGCTGGTTTTCCTTTTTGCAGAGGTGCGGATACAACCTAGGAGCAATTCTAGGCAAGGGTCGGATACAAAATAGGGAACAAAGTGACTTGGAAGGCCACTTGGTCTTGTTTTGGAAACCTTTTTGGTTTTAGAAACTAGTTGGGTTTGGAAGTCTGGCAGCGGCTATTTCCTTTTTCTCTTCTAGTTGCCCAGCTGAATGGTTCCCTCTTCCCTGGTGTTCTGGAAGTGCACAAAGGCTGGGGTGTTGGATGAATTAAATCGGCTCTCGCTGGCTGCTCAACTCACAAGAGGCAAGAACAACAAGCCGGATGGAGTCGCAAAATCACGATGTCACTCAAGTCTCCCCACGGGCTCCCCCCCTTCAAGTTACCCAAGAACCTCCCAAGAAAAGTTCAAGAACTCCTCAAAAACCCTTCACAGATGCTCAAAGTATAAGAAACTGTTCAAGAAACGCAAGCTACAGGTTTTCAAGGTTCAAGAATCTCAAGAAATCCAAGAAGTTGTAGATCAGAATTTTTGAATGTAGACTAGGCTCAATGTAATCGGCAATTGATTCCCAACCGAGCTCTAGTTTCTTGTTTGAGTTCCCCAATTCAATAACAGTATTCAAGACTCTTTTGTTTCGAAATTTGCTTCATGTGTTTGTTTCATTTTTTTTTTGTACAGTAGCAACTTCGGATGAACACAGGCGTGGTTACCCAAAATTTCCCAGGTCTGGTTGAGTTTGGTTGCGGTCTGTTGTTGGTGGTTTTTGTAATCGTGTAGGCTAGGTTTTGGTTCCCAAACGGGTCAAGGTTCAGCTCCAGGTATAGGCCAACCTTTAACGATTAGGAGTTGTAAACCTAACACAAAATTTCCAACAAATAACTCCAGGAAGATCGCCACAAATTTCCAGATTTCAAAGCATCAAGAATCTCTTCAAGGACTCCAAGAAATTGTGAAGTTTGCAACACCCTACTTCCTAGATAGTGAACAACTAAAGGACAGGTCAAGAACAGATTTAGTAACACCCACAACTCAACAAGAAACACGAACAGAATTTGGAAACTTCAAAAGCTGCACTTCGCGACTTGGGGGAAGACAGCGAACAGAATTTTTTTTTCTGTTAACAAACGATGAAATCAACACACAACTAAACCAAACATGACACAATGGACTCCCAGAAATTCCAGAAGTTCAAACGACAGCAATACAGATTCAAAAAGACGACCAGAATTTGAAATCAATGGAGACTCAGACAGATTGCAATATGCGACCAGATTTTGAACTAACGAGATAGACACAAATTCTGACATGAAACGAGGAAGAAACGATGTTACCAACAACTAGCTCTAATGCCAGCTGATACAAATCTCGCTGGTGAGGAGATTCGTGACCCAAGACCGGTTGTTGGACTTGTGATTGACGACCAAGGAAGGTAGCAGCGGAAACCCTACGACCCCTCTAATCCCCTTGACTACGAACTTGTTGATATTATCTCAACCCGTAATCAAACGAATTAGCGAACCTCAGGCAAGTGTAGAAGACGCCACAACTCAAGTGTGATTCTTGAATTGATAAGCCAACAAGAACACTAGAGTATAACTCTAAGTTGTTCAAGGGATGCTCGAAAGCTATAGAGAAAATTATCTCACTCATTTTTATGATAAAATGTCTGCTACCTTTATTGATGTAATATGGCTCCTTATATAGGATACAAGCAAGACCTAATCTAATAAGGAAAAGAAACTAAAGGTGCAGCTGGTATGGCCCTAACAAGTGAAGGAAATGAAAAAGGAAGCTACTTCCTCAATCCTCAACGGATCGGGCTTCATGCGGACTTTCCTTCCTAGGAGCCGACCTTCACATATAATGACGAATAAAATGACAATCTTACCCTTGATGATTCTATGTGCAACACGCACTTAGCCAATTATTCAAGCTAATCAAACTAACACGTAAATAAAGGAAACTACTAAAATGGGAATCTCTCAAAGGACTTGTGTAAGGCCTGCACAAGTACATTGAGTAGCTCACGAAGTCTCTTTGCGCGGGCTCTAGTGATGGGTCCGTTTGGAGCTTGCACGCACTCCTCAGCCTCTCGACCACTCATGCCACCGTTAGCGTGCCCACGTACCATGATGCTATCAAGAGGGTTGCTATCTCACATCTACAAAGAAGCAAATGCAGTCGCAAACATTTTAGCAAATCTTGGATATGTTGGCCATTTTATTTTTCAGAGCATGTCTCAGATGCCTGCAAGACCAAGGGCTTTAATTTTTTTAGATAACTCTAGTTCATCAGGAGTTCGTTTTGTCACTGTAAGAGAGCAGTTCTCTTACTTTATGGTCCTAACATACAGTATGCCCTCCTATATCCTATTTTCTGAGTCATTTTAATAAAATATTGGGCTAGCATCCCATCCCCGTGTATGGAATTTGCCAAAAAAAATCATGATTGATATAGAAAATGTGCTAAATAACTTGCTCAAGAAATAAGCTTAAATAATCATGAAAATTTCACTTAACAATCATAGAAATTCATCCATTCCCTAGGTATACAAACCATCAAAACATAAATGAAACACAAACAAGAGCCAAACTTGTATACTCACTACACATGAGAATCAATACAAGAAATAAAATGATAGAAGAGATATCATCCATGTCACTTGAGTTCCAACCTCTCCATCTTCATCCTCAACTTTATCTATGTCTAGTTACATACAAGGATTTGATGAACTACACTAACCTATATTAAGCAAATGAACTAAGGAGAACTAGTGAAAGTTACATTTTTTGTTGCAGTTCCTAGCCTTCCAAAGTTAAGTAAAAATGTGTGTTAAAGGCCCTATTTATAGAAGAATCAACCTCCAATCAATCATGTTAAGGTTGATGCAAGTTGGCTCTTGGAATTGTCAAAAGTTTATTCTATAAGTCTTCATGATTTCTTGGATAGTTCCTATCGAAATTTGATCAAAAAAATTGCCCAAAAATGTTATATGAACAAGTTGCAAGTTGCAAAGCAAGTTGTATAGCTAAAATCAAGGTTACGCGAGGTGAAAGTGTGTATAAGGTCATGTAACACCCTCACATTTCTACTGCCCTGTAGGTTTGACACATTTTGATAATCTCTAAAAACTACTCAATTTTTGCATCAATTTTAGCTACAAATTTCTTGATGATAGAAGTTGAATTAACTTTTGTATAAAACATGAAATTGTATCCCTTTGAACAAACTTTCCAATTCATTAAAAACAGTATCATTTGGATGTCTCTAGGCTGATAAATGATGAAAATATCCTCGTTTGGTCAGGACCCTATTTCAGCTTTTGACAGCAGAAATTCATTAAAGTATTTTATCTTTTTGACCATGAAAAGTTATGAACTAGATTTCGACGTCTCATTTAAAATGTAACCCTATGCCTTAGCTTCAAATGGTTCAAGAAAATCTCAATATACTATTTGTAATTCAAGATATAGCCAAAATTCCAAAAGGTGTCAAAATTGCCAACCTTTACTTGTCACTTGATTGCATTTCACAATATGATACATTTTACACTTCATGTCCACTTTAAATCACTTCCAAATCATGAAGAAGCATCCAAATATCTTCTCAATCCACTCCATTTGACGATTGAATTATTAAAACCTACAAAAGCATGAAGTTTTAACCATTTAAACACAAAGAAATGCAATGTTTCTTACTTTAGCCACAAAATGTAAACTTCACTAGAAACTTAATTAATTAGCTATAAAAATAACTCATACACACACCAAAAACTATGCTATGAAACACAATAAAAGATGCAAAATAATTACTTATTAAATTCCCCAACACTTGAATCATTGCTTGTCCTTAAGTAATAGGAAATACAAATGAACAATGATCCAAAAATTTGAAATAAATCATGTGCGATCTCGAAATTCAAGTCTTCAAAAACTAAGTAAATAACCATTATGCAATAATTCATTTTACCTCAAGTACTCGTAATATCAATTAATAGAGTGATAATTATATCATAATTTCGACTAGTTCAATTCAATTTCTTACCTCAATTTAACTTCACAAGTGAATTACATAGTTAATAAGTAACTTCCTAATCCCATGGTTATCTTCTTTTCAATCTAAAAGAAGGATTTATTCATAAAATATATCAAATACTTATTCAAGTTTTAAAAGTCACTTTTGACCCAAGAATCGACATTTTTAAATGAACATTCCCAATTACTCAACTCTTCACATTCTTGAATTGTTTTGCATACTCCTAATTCAAGTATCGTTTTACGTGAAAACCAATATTTTTAGAATACTCCCAATTACTAAGTACAAGAACCATTGAAATAGAACAACTTATTCACTTTTTCTTCCTTTGTTCATTTCTAAATCAAAAGTAATGATAATAAATAGACATTCCTTTTTAGCAAATTAATAATCATTGGAAGAGTACTGCAAGTATTGACCACATTTATCACTCAACTTTGCAAAATCAGGTAAAAAGAAGAAATTTCAAAATTTAGGCATAATTTCCTTCACATTATAAGATATGCTTTCCTAAAAAGCAAAAAGTATAATCACATAATAGTCAATTCCAAGTTAACTGAGAAGCGAATCTCTCAAGGCACATATATATTTATCTCAAAAGTAAAAAAATTTGAATTATAATGGTATGGAACACATTGCACTTTGGATGATATTGAAAACTTTTAAAAATTTTGGGGCAATTCTAAAATTTGGAACAAGTTTTTGGAAAAATTTTGGCTGAGTCTCTGCTTATAACTGGACAAAATTTCCTACCAACAAACCTTGATTTGAACAATTTCAAAGAGCAATAATATTTCCAAGCTCAAGTCCAACTTTTGCAAACAACAATCAATCATAAATTGTACTAATAAGCCCAAGTTTTTCCCCCTCACACTTAAAATGTACATTGTCTTCAATGTGTAAAAGAAAAAAACAAGATAAAGAAAGAAATACTTCCCTATTGACGTGATTGAAGTTCTCAAACATGAAGTTCCACGATCATCATAAAGTTTATGAACCATTTGTTGTAATTCTACCACAAAGGAAAGTTCATGAGCTCCAATTGATAATCATTAGTAGTGACAAACTTCAAAAGGAAAAACAAACTAATAGGGTTCAAATAATGCAAAAATAAAAAAGGCATAAAGCGTTCTTGCAAATTACTACTCGCCTATGACTTGTTATTGTATCTATACAAAATAAACAAGAAACTACTTAAGGTACAAAGGCAACACCGTACTTCCTAAATTTCTTAAGTATTAAAACTTTTTTCACTTAAAATGACTAGAAAAACAAGTGTAAGTTATAGTTAGGCACTCTATAAATATCACCATATCATAACAAGACCAAATTAGGAGCAAAAATTTAAGCCAAGAAATATACACTATGCACATATTTAATTTAACTCCAAAAATTTATAAAAATTGCTCAATTCTTCAAATATTCAACGTTTATCATACAAGCATGTTCTATATGAAGACTAAGAAATAGAGTGGTCCATTACAACATCTTATCATTAATGCAAATGTGTCATTTTTCAAACTAGTTAAACTAGCCATTTTCTAACCTCCAAAATGCAAATTTTCCCCAAAATGATACATGTATGAAATGCTACTCATTAATCATCAATAACAAGTCATATTAAGGTTATTTCTATTATTCAATCATGCTTATCAACATTGCAAGACTAATTTCTACGTTGATCAAATATAGGAATTTGTACAAATTAAAACATCATATAAATCATCACATTCCCATATTTGCTCTCATAAATATGCTTAGAAATGCTAAATATGCTTAAAAAGACAAAGAGCTATTAATTTTTTATGCTACTTTTGACAATGATTTCCTTTTGCTTGAATTATCTAGGTACATTTATCACATTTTAACTATATGTGAAGATGGGAAACAAGTGATGAAGAATTATCCATCACAGTTATCCACTTTCCAAAATATGAATTTGACATTGAATACATCGTTGCATCTTTAATTCAATTGTAAGGAAAATAAGATTGGAAAAAACAAAATCCTGTACATCTAATTTTTTGAAATATTAGCTTAATTTGCTAATGAATCATTTCTTTAAAAAAGTTAGGATGTAATAGGTAGTGTTAGATCTATGACATATTTCCTAATTAGTCATCTATTTCCAAGTATCAAAGATAAAAAAATAGAAAAGATTACAATTTGAAAATAATTGTTCTTTAGTTTAAAAATTTGTGAACTAGGCTTTCTTGGATTGTTGATCTTGATCCCTAGCTTTTGATGTTTACAAAACAATGGATAATACTAATATCTCTTCAAGAAATACTTTCAGCTATGAAGCAAATCAGATTCAAAGATTAAGCACATTTGAAAGGAACAAAGGCTGCTGAAAACTGTCGGACGCTTGAGAAGTCAGGATCGGACATCTTATACTCATTGCGCAACTTCGGACGCATGAAGAACTCCATCACCGGACGTCCGAAAGAATGAAGACATTCCACCTAACTCACTGACCTCTTTCGGACGCAAGCATTGGACGTCCGATAAGATCCTTCAAGTCGACGAAACCATCGGACGCTGAATATGTCTCCACCGGACGTCCGATAGAAACAAGATGATTTCTCAAATCTCTTTGTTTACTGTCGGACGCACAAAGAGCTTGCACCGGACGTCCGATAGAATTGAAGAAAATTTCTCAAACTCACTGCCTGCTGTCGGACGCAAAAAACAGGAGTACCGGACGTCCGATACTCCAACGGCTAGTTGACTCTTCAGCTACTTTCTATCCGTTGGAAGCATTAACGAGGCACTTTCTTAGTCCTATATAAATTGTGGTTGGTCAGATACTTGAAACAACTTTTGCACATTGAAAATATGTGAGGCCCCAGTCCGTTCTTAAGTTTGATATTAGGTTATATTCATTATTGTGCGGTAACATTAGGTTTTGGGACTAATTCGAAAACCCTAAGTTGGGGTTAGTATTGAAACCCTAGTTTTGTATTAAACATAAGTTAGAGCGGTGATTCACGTTAGTTATGCTAGTGTGTGTTTTAGTGCGGGTAAGTATAGGATTTGATCCATTTTAGATAGGTTAAGTGGGTTTAAAAGTTAGGAAAACCCTAAACTAGAAAAGTTTCTAGTGATATGATTTGTTCGAATCTAAGTTGGGTTTAAAACCCTTAATACTACCCATGACAAAAAGGTTGTGGTTTAATTGCTTTCATGTGGGATTAAGTATGATTAAGTATCGGTGATTAAGATAGGAAGGTGATTAGTGAAGCAATTAAGTATGATTATATGTTTTGGACTAGATTAAGTTATAACCTATGGAGTTAATTGAAAGAGTCCAAAATGTTCGAGGGCAAGAGTGGAACTAAAGCTAAGTTGAATTGTAAGGGTTAAAAAGCAAATAAAGCACTCTTGTGTGATTGGTTAGCTTAATAAATATCTCTCCTAAGTGGTCTTGCACCACATATTAGTCTCAAGGGCCATAACTAAGTCATTTGTAAGACAAACAAAACAAAAATTAAAGAGAAAAAGTGAGAGAGAGGGCCGGCCACCTTGAAGGGAGAAACCAAGGGAAGTTTGTGAAGTTCAATCAATTTCCTTCCATAAATCTTCATTTTGAAGCATAAAGAATCCACTTTGGAGTTGGCTTAAGGTCATTAGCCATCATACATACTTAATCTTGAGGTAAGAAAGTCTATTTGAAGACTTAAGTTGATTATTGATTGATGAACTAGTGGCTAATTTTGGTAAAGGATCTTAGTTGTGCTTGATTATGGTACCTCTTATGTCTATCACTTGTTTTTATGAAGTAATTTGGTTAATTTTGGGGCCTTGATGATTCAGCCATAGGAGCCCTAATTAGGGTTTCATGCTAAACAAGTTAAGTAGCTCTAATTTTGTGCTATGAAGATTGTAATGGTTGTGTTTGATGATTTGTTTTATTTGTTTGGTGAGTGGATGGTAAAAACTGATTTGGGTTAAGAAACCCTAGGCTTCCTTAGGTTGGTTTAGTTAGGGTTTGGTTAGTAAGTTGTTAGATTAAGTTTGGTAATGCAAATAAAGTTAGTTTAAGGATCATGGTTAGTTTTGGCAATTTTGTAGTGGCTTAGAGGGAAAACTTCGGATCATTTGTAGGTCCTTTAGAAGTTAGTATGTGTGTGTTTATTTGGTATGAAAGTAGTTAGAAAACTTGCATGAGAACCATGAAAATGAACCATGCGTTTGCGACATTGGAAACCGGCAAAACGGGTAACCAGGGCAGTTCAGCATCTGCACTTCGGTTCCATTTTTCTTGATACTACGTATTGACTCAGAAGTTTCTCAAAACATGAAAGTTGTAGCCTCTTATGTCTAGAATATTCCTACAAAATTTCAGGTCAAACGGATCAGTGTAGCCCGAGTTATAGACAAAACACTAGCACCTGTTTTGTACCCTGAATTGTGTTACGTTTTGACTTTTGCTTCTGCCCATGTTTTATCCGTTTTGATAATGTGCGAACTGGGTGTTGATCTCTTCATAATAAATGTAGATCTTGGTCTCCGCTTCGAAACGGTATAAAGTGCATCCAAATCCGAGTCCCGTAGCTTCAGTTATGACCAAAACACGATCGATTGTCAGAACTGCCTGCGCATTGGACAGTTCTGACAAGAATGTTTGGACCCGTTTTCCTCCATGCTCTGTATTGATTCAGCTTTTGGTCCAAACATGAAAGTTATAACCTTATGTCTTACCTTTCTAACGCCTCTGGAATTTCATGATTTCGATTTCTGAATCGTGAGTTACGGTCTTTCAAACCGGACCTGTTTGGTAACTCGAAATGAAATAGCTGGAACTATTTTGTGCATTTTTGACCAATACCTATTGAAATCTGGGTTGAGATGTCTAAATAAAAGTTGTAGCCTTTCCTCATAGCTTCGAAATGGTGTCTCACCCACCTTGATCCGATATTCCTAGCCTAACTTTTGATCAAAACGGTTTGAGATGGCAGATTTGGCCGTTTCCGTTTGCCGTTTCCGCACTTGCGTGCGCCCATTTTGCCGTTTCCGCACTTGCATGTGCCGATTTTTCCGTTTTGCTTGTTTTGGGCATGTTAGTGGCCGTTTGTGATAATATGTGATACAATCTTCTATTTCAGACAGTGGTGAGCTAGGCGGAGCCGGTGGGACCCACTACTAGCGAACACGCGCTAAGTGATTTTGCTCTTGTACTACTTTTGTATTTTGGGTAAGTATTCAGGCCGTTTTGTATATAACTTGCTTATGTGTTTTGAGGTGAATGAAAGGGTAACTAGGCGAGGGTGTACTTTATCGCACTCGACTTAAACCCTATTTTACATGCATATTTATACATGACATGTTTAAATGAATTATTTTGGGTTTGAACCCCTTGAGCTTGTAGCTCGGGGTGACGTTTGTGAGTTTTGGGTTTGAACCCCTTGAGCTTGTAGCTCGAGGTGACGTTTGTAAGTTGGGGTTGATTTTCCGACCTAGATGGACTATTCGAGCCGGTCAGGGCTTGGTCGAAGCCAGTCCAACTTAGTCTGAGGTCACCAAGTTTGTGAATCCGGTTCACCGAGAATGTGAACCAAGTTTGTGACCCGAGCTTGTGACTCAAGCTCAAGTTTGTGATTTCGTTCGCCCGGGCAAGTTTGTGAGGTGACTGGCCAGCGAGGGTGATAAGGTGTTCGGTAGGTGTACAAGTGGAGTTCTACGGACCTTATTTGTGGTCGACGGAGTGTCGGCAGGAGGTCACGCATGGCAAACGACTTGGCTTTGGAGCCAACCTGTATCCTTCCTTTGTATTGTTACTTTTGCACTTGACTTGACACTTTTGTGATATTGTTGTTTATCTAAATGTAAAATTTACGCTTTTACCCCGTGTACTTACTAAGCATATAGCTTACCCCGTTTCCTTTATTTTCCTTAGCAGGGGACGACACGGGGAATGCCGAGGCACATTCACTAGTATAGTTAGGTCTACTTGTAATAGTCGGACAGTTAGGATGTTTGTTTTTGTTTTGGTGGTTTGTTGGTTTGTATAAGGACCCTCCTTATGGTCTACCTTCTGCTGGTTGTTATTATAATGTATTAGAGTGGTTTGACTCGATACTTTTGGCGGTTGTATATCTTATGAATAGTACTCTTGTGGTTTATATAGTTTTTTTTACCTTTGAAATTTTGAGTCCTGGCGCGAGCTAGGCAGGCGTCCCGCCGATACCCTAGGGTTCGTCCTTGGGAGAAGCGGGGGCGTCACAGGTGCTATCAGAGCGCCTAGGTTAGAGGACTTGGGCAAGTGGGACATACGTGATAGGCACTAGGCATATTTGATTCTTTTAAGATGAATGATATATTTAAGCTGAAATGCCGGTTAACTAACGAATTAATGTTTGTAGGTATGGATCCGGGCAGTTCTAGTGGCGTTGGACCTAGCGGCATGGGACCGGGACCGAGACCTCTGAGTGCGAGGGGCCCGGAGGACCGGGTGTTACGTAAGCGGGTGATCCGCTATCGGAGGAGGCTTGGGGAGCCCTACATTTTGTATTCCCCCTTTGGTCAGGTGCCGCGCCGACCCTGTGGGTGTTGGTATACTTATGGCTATCCTGACGAGGTCGTCTTAGCGGTGGATGACGAGTGTCATCACCTAGGCCGGACGGTCGACACTTTGAGGGCACAGCTGGAGGAGGCTAGAGAGTTTAGCCATGGGCAGGTGTTGTGCATTAGGGACTTGGAGCGAGACCTCCGAGACACACACCAGCACCTCTTCGCTTTGAAGAGGCAGCTTAGGGAGAGGGCTCGGAGTATTACATTTGACTGTGGGGTCTTACTAGATATGGCCGCGGAGGCACCACCACGAACTGCTGGCCCAAAGCGGATAGGCGAGGTTGGTGCCCTAGGTTCCGTTGGGGATTGGGGCCCTAGGGGAGGCACGTAGGGCCGTTATTTGGCTTCTTTTTGCCCCATCTGACATGTTTTGTTCTAACCAGTATAGCTGGTTTTCTTTTTGGGTTGTCTGCTGGCTAACTAGATTTTTGGAGCTCAGATGCTCATGTATTTAAAGGGTTTTGTACCGACCGGATGTCGGCTAAATTGTATAGCTTTTGGTGTGGTGTTGTAAATAAATGTGTATATTTGAGTATGATCGTTTGTATTTGTCCTTTACGTGCCTTTCGTGCAGTTGTTTTGTGCCCTTATTTCGTTTCTCGTTTGAATATTAAGCACACGTTATGTTTGGATTTATAGACTCTTGCACCTAAATGGCCTCCAGTACTCGAGGTAGAGGTAGAGGGCGAGGATGAAGCCCTGAAAGAGAGCAGGAACATGAGCCAGACCAAGTAGCTACAGCCATCCAGTGAATGGCTGATTTGTTAGAACGTATGGCGGACCAACAGGGTCAGGGCCATGGGAATACTACCGGAAACCCTGGAAATAATCCAGGCAATCACGAAGGAGAGGACCGTGCTTTAGAACGGTTCCAGAAATTTGCACCTCCAAAGTTTATTGGTGGGGCCGACCCTGACATAGCGGAAGGTTGGTTGGACCGTATGTTAGATATATTTGCCACACTTAGGTACTCAGAGGAGCGGCATATATCTTTTGCCGTTTTCCAGTTTGAGAGGGCCGCCCGAGCCTAGTGGAATGTGATTAGAGCTAAGTGGGAGCGGGAACAGACCCCCTGGACATGGGTTAATTTTACGCGAGAATTTAATGAAAAATATTTACCTCCCATCGTACATGAGAGACGTGAGGATGATTTTATCCGCCTGCATCAAGGGACATCTAGTGTAGCGGAGTATGAGACCCAGTTTACAAAGCTCTCCCGTTTTGCTCCGGAGTTGGTGCTAACGGAGCGAAAACGAGTCCGCCGCTTCGTTCAAGGTTTAAATGTGGAAATCCAGGAAGCACTAGCGGCTGCACAACTGGACACTTTTAGTCAACCACTAGAAAAGGCACAAAGAATTGAGACAGCTAGGGGACAGGTAAAAGCTTTTCATGACCGAAAAAGAAAGCAACCTAGCTCTGACACTGCCACCGGACAGAGTTCGGGAAGTGAGCCACCTTTTAAGAGGGGTCGAGGCATAGATGGTCCCCGACCCGCAGGAACCCTAAACCAGGGTAATTTTGGGAGAGGTAATTTTGGGAGAGGTCAGGTAGGGCAAGAGCCCCAGAGGAGTGCCCAGCGTGGAGGGTCAAGTGCAGGTAGTAAGCCAATCTGTGGTTTCTGCGGGGCCAATCACACCAACGAAAACTGTTGGAAGAACAGTTCGATCCGAAAATGCTATAAATGTGGTAGTGCAGAACATCTGATTGCCCAATGCCCTAAGATGTAAAAAGAGAGACCTAAGCCACCGATCGAAGGGACCATAGCTAAGCCGTCGAGTGTAGGGAAAAATCGATCCAAAGGACTAGCTAGAGTCTATGCAGTGGGTCAACAAGAGGTGTTTGACCCTTCGACGGGCATCGAAGGTACGCCTTTCCTTATTGGCGCACCGCAATTGTTTAATAGACCCTGAGGACACGTACTTGTGTAAAGCCTGCATTTATGGTTCACGAACAAAGGTATCAATTTCGAGGACGAAATTGTTCTAAGTGGGGGAGGTTGTGAGGCCCCAGTCCGTTCTTAAGTTTGATATTAGGTTATATTCATTATTGTACGGTAACATTAGGTTTTGGGACTAATTCGAAAACCCTAAGTTAGGGTTAGTATTGAAACCCTAGTTTTGTATTAAACATAAGTTAGAGCGGTGATTCACGTTAGTTATGCTAGTGTGTGTTTTAGTGCGGGTAAGTATAGGATTTGATCCATTTTAGATAGGTTAAGTGGGTTTAAAAGTTAGGAAAACCCTAAACTAGAAAAGTTTCTAGTGATATGATTTGTTCGAATCTAAGTTGGGTTTAAAACCCTTAATACTATCCATGACAAAAAGGTTGTGGTTTAATTGCTTTCATGTGGGATTAAGTATGATTAAGTATCGGTGATTAAGATAGGAAGGTGATTACTGAAGCAATTAAGTATGATTATATGTTTTGGACTAGATTAAGTTATAACCTATGGAGTTAATTGAAAGAGTCCAAAATGTTCGAGGGCAAGAGTGGAACTAAAGCTAAGTTGAATTGTAAGGGTTAAAAAGCAAATAAAGCACTCTTGTGTGATTGGTTAGCTTAATAAATATCTCTCCTAAGTGGTCTTGCACCACATATTAGTCTCAAGGGCCATAACTAAGTCATTTGTAAGACAAACAAAACAAAAATTAAAGAGAAAAAGTGAGAGAGAGGGCCGGCCACCTTGAAGGGAGAAACCAAGGGAAGTTTGTGAAGTTCAATCAATTTCCTTCCATAAATCTTCATTTTGAAGCATAAAGAATCCACTTTGGAGTTGGCTTAAGGTCATTAGCCATCATACATACTTAATCTTGAGGTAAGAAAGTCTATTTGAAGACTTAAGTTGATTATTGATTGATGAACTAGTGGCTAATTTTGGTAAAGGATCTTAGTTGTGCTTGATTATGGTACCTCTTATGTCTATCACTTGTTTTTATGAAGTAATTTGGTTAATTTTGGGGCCTTGATGATTCAGCCATAGGAGCCCTAATTAGGGTTTCATGCTAAACAAGTTAAGTAGCTCTAATTTTGTGCTATGAAGATTGTAATGGTTGTGTTTGATGATTTGTTTTATTTGTTTGGTGAGTGGATGGTAAAAACTGATTTGGGTTAAGAAACCCTAGGCTTCCTTAGGTTGGTTTAGTTAGGGTTTGGTTAGTAAGTTGTTAGATTAAGTTTGGTAATGCAAATAAAGTTAGTTTAAGGATCATGGTTAGTTTTGGCAATTTTGTAGTGGCTTAGAGGGAAAACTTCGGATCATTTGTAGGTCCTTTAGAAGTTAGTATGTGTGTGTTTATTTGGTATGAAAGTAGTTAGAAAACTTGCATGAGAACCATGAAAATGAACCATGCGTTTGCGACATTGGAAACCGGCAAAACGGGTAACCAGGGCAGTTCAGCATCTGCACTTCGGTTCCATTTTTCTTGATACTACGTATTGACTCAGAAGTTTCTCAAAACATGAAAGTTGTAGCCTCTTATGTCTAGAATATTCCTACAAAATTTCAGGTCAAACGGATCAGTGTAGCCCGAGTTATAGACAAAACACTAGCACCTGTTTTGTACCCTGAATTGTGTTACGTTTTGACTTTTGCTTCTGCCCATGTTTTATCCGTTTTGATAATGTGCGAACTGGGTGTTGATCTCTTCATAATAAATGTAGATCTTGGTCTCCGCTTCGAAACGGTATAAAGTGCATCCAAATCCGAGTCCCGTAGCTTCAGTTATGACCAAAACACGATCGATTGTCAGAACTGCCTGCGCATTGGACAGTTCTGACAAGAATGTTTGGACCCGTTTTCCTCCATGCTCTGTATTGATTCAGCTTTTGGTCCAAACATGAAAGTTATAACCTTATGTCTTACCTTTCTAACGCCTCTGGAATTTCATGATTTCGATTTCTGAATCGTGAGTTACGGTCTTTCAAACCGGACCTGTTTGGTAACTCGAAATGAAATAGCTGGAACTATTTTGTGCATTTTTTACCAATACCTATTGAAATCTGGGTTGAGATGTCTAAATAAAAGTTGTAGCCCTTCCTCATAGATTTGAAACGGTGTCTCACCCACCTTGATCCGATATTCCTAGCCTAACTTTTGATCAAAACGGTTTGAGATGGCAGATTTGGCCGTTTCCGTTTGCCGTTTCCGCACTTGCGTGCGACCATTTTGCCGTTTCCGCACTTGCATGTGCCGATTTTTCCGTTTTGCTTGTTTTGGGCATGTTAGTGGCCGTTTGTGATAATATGTGATACAATCTTCTATTTCAGACAGTGGTGAGCTAGGCGGAGCCGGTGGGACCCACTACTAGCGAACACGCGCTAAGTGATTTTGCTCTTGTACTACTTTTGTATTTTGGGTAAGTATTCAGGCCGTTTTGTATATAACTTGCTTATGTGTTTTGAGGTGAATGAAAGGGTAACTAGGCGAGGGTGTACTTTATCGCACTCGACTTAAACCCTATTTTACATGCATATTTATACATGACATGTTTAAATGAATTATTTTGGGTTTGAACCCCTTGAGCTTGTAGCTCGGGGTGACGTTTGTGAGTTTTGGGTTTGAACCCCTTGAGCTTGTAGCTCGAGGTGACGTTTGTAAGTTGGGGTTGATTTTCCGACCTAGATGGACTATTCGAGCCGGTCAGGGCTTGGTCGAAGCCAGTCCAACTTAGTCTGAGGTCACCAAGTTTGTGAATCCGGTTCACCGAGAATGTGAACCAAGTTTGTGACCCGAGCTTGTGACTCAAGCTCAAGTTTGTGATTTCGTTCGCCCGGGCAAGTTTGTGAGGTGACTGGCCAGCGAGGGTGATAAGGTGTTCGGTGGGTGTACAAGTGGAGTTCTACGGACCTTATTTATGGTCGACGGAGTGTCGGCAGGAGCGGAGTGTCGGCAGGAGGTCACGCATGGCAAACGACTTGGGTTTGGAGCCAACCTGTATCCTTCCTTTGTATTGTTACTTTTGCACTTGACTTGACACTTTTGTGATATTGTTGTTTATCTAAATGTGAAATTTACACTTTTACCCCGTGTACTTACTAAGCATATAGCTTACCCCGTTTCCTTTATTTTCCTTAGCAGGGGACGACACGGGGAACGCCTGGGCACATTCACTAGTATAGTTAGGTCTACTTGTAATAGTCGGACAGTTAGGATGTTTTTTTTTGTTTTGGTGGTTTGTTGGTTTGTATAAGGACCCTCCTTAGGGTCTACCTTCTGCTGGTTATTATTATAATGTATTAGAGTGGTTTGATTCGATACTTTTGGCGGTTGTATATCTTCTGAATAGTACTCTTGTGGTTTATATAGTTTTTTTTAGCTTTGAGATTTTGAATCCTGGCGCGAGCTAGGCAGGCGTCCCGCCGATACCCTAGGGTTCGCCCTTGGGAGAAGCGGGGACGTCAAAAGATACAAATGATCTAGAGTGATTTTAGTGAGAAAATACTCTTCAAAAAAGATTTGTAGTCTTAGTGGTGTGAGGTTCATTGTAAGCTTTTCATTTGTGAGTGAATACTTCATGAGTGTAGCTCTGTGAGGGTTGTCCTGAGGGATAGTAAAACTTCCTGACTTGACCGAGTGGTGTTCGGGGCAAGGAGGAGGTGAACCTTCCTTTGTACGCAAGAGTGATTGTAATTCATCAACTTGAAGAAACTTATTTGAATTAATGTACAAGCTCAAGAGGAGTTTGGTAGTTAATTGGTTTGCAATTCTTTCCTTTCTATTTACTTACTGTTACGTTTGTGATCTGTACATTATTTATCTCTTCCACTTGGTTGTCTTCAATCCTTTCATGGATATATATAATTTAGGAAAAAAAGTATAATTTTGGATTGTTCAATATAAAGTTCATTTGCTTGACTTTTCTATAATATATCTAGTTAATATAATCTTATTAAATTATTTTCACCAAAATTGTCAATGAAAACCATTGAGTTTTGCAATAGACCTGTTAGAAGTGCAGGTCACAAGTCTAGACTGCCTATGGAAGACAAAAAGGAAAAACCACCTAATTATTTGCATGAAACTTTAATTAATTCAAAAATTGAACTTCCCATTTTTCAAATTTCCTTAAATATGTTGTTACCTATGATGAAACTTATTTTTTTTTAACATGCCTATGTAATTGATGCAAATAAAGAAAAAAGAAAGAGAAAATTTATAATTTATTATTGATAATACAATAAAACATTCTAGTTTTCTCAAATTGTCCTAAAATAGTGTTGGCCTTTCCTTTTAATCTTAAATGTTGGCTTACTTTAAAAAAATATTATCTTGTGAGTGCAAATCCTATGTATAAAAATCAATAACTTTAATAATATTAAAATTATCCACCAATATATTTTTAACCCATCAATACTTTATAATATTAGAACTTAACTGGTTATTTTTTTATAAACTTGTCTTCACATAAATTGTTCGAACTTCAAAATTATTAGGGAGTCTAGCATTTAATCGAATGAACTCTATTTAGAGAATCATAAATTGATTACTGCCTAAAATAACTTAGATACTTCAAAAGAGTGAAAACTATAATCTAAATTTTGTAACTACACATAACTTGTAAACTCTATTTCTCTATTTTGACTACCTAAGAGTAACTTACATCTAATTAGAATATGTTCTTTTCATTTATAGTAAACTATATTCATTTTAATACACAACTTGTTAATACTGCACCTTCATACTCTTAAAACATTAACATATAATCGAAAAATATAGCATGCTTATCTCAATTTTGCTCTAATAAATGGAAAATTGAAATTATATTTTTATACTTAATCTGCAACCACCATATTAACGGTACAAGAATAGTAAAGTTTTGATCAAACCTTCTTATCCAATATTTTGACGTACAACCATGGAGCTGAATGTTATATTAAACTATGTAGATATAATTTTCTTTATATGTAAACTCTACAACGATGTATAATAATAATTTGCTTTGTAGATTATTCATTTTCCTAATGGTATTATAAATCAACATTAATACGATAGGTTATCCTTGTGAATTTTATTTTCTTTTTAACTTTCAAAGTATCATAGCAATCGTTACTTTTTCATATTATTCAATGCATGCTTTCACACTGATACATTCATATCAAACTCCATCATGTGATTTTTCGGGTAGTATTTAAGATATTGTGAATAACTGAATTCAGTTAACATTCTATTTTCTGGTTCATTATTATATTTGTTCAACAAAGTAAATAACGTGTGAGTAAATAATTAAGTAAACCAGTAAAATGAAATAAAATAAGAAAATTTCGGATCCTCATAACCTCCCCTCCTTAAAAGAATTTCGTCCTCGAAATTCACACTTACGATAATACCGTACCCCTTATTTGCCAGGTCCACTAGATCTATCAAAATTTACAGCTTCTATAATTTGCACTAACAATTAAGCACTGATTTTTTCATGGGAATCCTACCCTCCAAACTATATGGCAACAATCACACTTTACTTGTACCACTCACGAAAATAGACTTTTCACAAGAATAGTCAACTCTAGGGTCAATTAAAGGTCTGGTTAAATGATTCCATCTGGTGGTTCGAAACTCGAATAGGAAGATATATTTTCGATAGAAAACTAATTTTACCAAAATCTTCAACTCAATTTGTCCAAAAATCATTTACTGGCATTTGATCTCCAAAATTAACAATTTTAGAAATAATCGGATTTCTTTGGTCCCAAATGACCACTCAAATTTTTGTTCAAATCAAGTCAATCATAATATGCGAGACAAAAACGAGAGTTTTTTTTTTTAGTACAGCAGATAAGTAATGAGCTCAAGTCACTCCACAATTAACCAACGAAATATTTCAAAAGTTCAAACATTCATAAAAGGTTGAAGCATGTCCACAGGACCAACCACAAGATACGGTAGAACAATTATTAAAATTGCACAGGGGAGAACCTCTCTAGGTACCCAACTAGATCAATCTTTTATATCACTAGTAGGTCTAATCTTCTCGTTCATTTCCAATTCATATCTATCACTAAGATCCCATTGGATTACATAAGACCAGCCATCATTCTTTCTCAAGAGTGCGGGTTGCCTAAACCCACACCACAACCCATTCATTGTCCTTGCCGAGCAATACTTAATATAAGTCTATAGGCGTAAGAAAAGGAGTAATTAGGCATAGAAGAACTTAAAGCATATACAAGTTACAAATACATTTAGAATTAGAAGTATGATTCTTTACATATATCAAAAGTCATAATATGAATCAAGAGGTCACAAACAAGCCAAGTAAAGTACATACCAAGTCAAAGTCAATAAACAAAAATGAACAAGTGATTATCAAAAGTGCATCCATCTCTAAAGCACAAACTCTTAAGTTCTACTCCCATCGTCCCACTACGAAAGATCACAAGTAGTGCTTCACTAGATTAATTGGAACTAAATGATCCCCATTCCTTAACATGTTCAACTTTAACCCCAACACAAGGATCTTCTTGGGCACGATCTTCTTCACCTCCTACTCTTAATTATTGTGCCATCTTAGCCAAATGATTATCGGTTTCCTGTAACTATTCACGTGAAATATCGATTCATTCTTATTCCCCGCAAATGGAGATCTCAAATCCTTAGCATTGTCCTCAACGCTTGAGTACTCGGGTACAAGAATCCGAAATAAGATAATTCATCTCGAGACTGGTAGTTCCCAAGAGTAAATCATCACATTTAAGATTCCTACCCCACATACATATCTAATTTTTCCCCAAATATCAAGATAAAGGTTTTACAACCTATCATATTCATGATTCACAACTTGCATTTCTAGGAAAACACTTAAGCCTTTACTCAATCACATAGTAAGGACCATAACACCACTTGGCCCAACCTCTCCCACGCAGAGATCACGTGAAGTGGCTCTGATTTTCATCCCTACAAATAGTCACTTAACTTTCAAAACAGTCCCACAGTCTGGTATCCTAAACTTTTAAATCTCGGATACATTACAAAGATCTGAAGCCTAAGCTATCATACCAACTGTGACGCCCCCACTTCTCCCTAAGGCGAACCAAAGGGTATCTGAGGGATGCCTGCCCAACTCTCGCCAGGACTCGGTACAATCCACAATTCAAAACACAGAATACTTCAAATAACTTCAATACATAATTAAAGTACTCCAAAAATATTTCACACTTACAATTATTTAGCTTTCAAGCTTAAGTACAACCCAACAGAATATGTACTATAACCATCTGCTATAATACAACTTAAAATTTCAAAAGAAAGCTATCTAGTACTAATCACGAGCACTCTTGTTCTCGAACCCTGTTAAATAGAACAAAAACGTGGGATGAGCCACACAGCCCAGTGAGGTTCCAAGACACTCTAGCAATTCTAACAAATCAAGTAATTGAACATATCACATGTATGGTTCAAGGTTGCACATTGGCATATGAACATGAGACAATTATCGTTATACGAGTACTTTGAGCATAATACAGGTATGACACATTAACATGAGACAATTATCATGGTACGAGTAATTTGAACGTGTCACAGGTATGACACAAGATTTGCACGTTGGTACATTTGCATGAAATAGTTATCCTTATGCAAAATAAACACACATTGAAGGATACGGTGTTCCAGTGGAACCATGTCAGTCATCTGCACCTTATAACTTCCAAATCCCCTCGGTTTGTCTAGCCATCACCTTATCCCTCCAGTGGTAGTACTCGAATATACCGAAACGGTGGCCCAGGGTTCCAACCTACCCGACCGAGCCCAGTCCTGGCTCGAGTAGGTCAGTAACCAAGAGCAGAACCCAAGTTCAGCTTAGAGCTTACAACATGCACAAGTAATCAAATAACTTGGCGAACGGTAAAAATTTATTCTTTTGGTAGGTCGAGTGAGATAAAGTACACACTTGCCTTAAAATGGTGGGCAATTTCATATGAGCAATTACTAGCAACAATTAACACATAAACACATAAGCAATATTTGATAATTTCATGTGAACATGTAATTTACGGTAATCAAGTAATCAAGTACCAGGTAATCAAGTAGATAGGAAAACGGTAAGTAATTACGGTAAACGGTTAACGGTTGACGGTTAACGGTAGTAATCACGGTTAATTAGTTGACATTAGTCATTTTAATAGGCCGCCATTGGCCGTTTCTCACTTTACCACTTAAGAGTCGAGGAGGTTCACTCCAGCCGACTTATGCGGGTATAGCATAATTAATCATTTAAACACATCACATGAATATGCAATTCAAGTATTTCATGTCGAGTAATTCAAGTAGTCACGTAAATATGCTCTTCAAGCATTTCATATCGAGTAGTTCAAGTAGTCACGTAAATATGCTCTTCAAGCATTTCATATATAGTAATTCAAGTATACCTTACTTAGATATGTATGAGTGTGGTAAATACTTAACATGTAGCACTTAACACGTAATGACTATGGGATAAGCGTGTCATAGATTTTTTCAAATTACGTACTCCTATATGGAACACTCACCTATTCAAAACAAGTGAGTAAGTACTCAAACAAGTGTTTAGGCGTCTACTTCGAGTTCCTCTTGAACGTCTCCTTGAGCGCCCGAGCAAATAACCATCAATTATTATACACTATCACTTAGAACCCCTACTTATCAAAGAAAGTTGTACTAGTGTACAATCTAAGGAGAATTCATGAATTGAGCCTTAATTATTTATAATCGAGGCTCGGAAGTGGGTTTCAAAAACACAAGAGAAGTCTGATTTTCACCTTTGAAATCAAGTGTAAAATGGTCTAGCAATATCGGAGGAAAATGGAGAGTTCGAAACCCACAATTTTCTTTAAGTTCGGAAATTTCAGATTCGGCAAGCAAATTTTGAAAAATCAGATCTCACTCTCTATGAGTCCAAAATTGGAAAATTTGGTACCGTTGAAAACCACTTCCAAAGTATTAAAAATTCTTAGAATACACTTTTCCATGATTCCAAACGGAAAGTACT